>NC_059459.1:75258826-75328826 GCF_905237065.1 Salmo salar
GGCTCTCTCAATTCAATTTCAATTTATTGGCATGGGAAACTTATGTTTACATGGCCAAAGCAAGTGAAATAGATATTAAACAAAAGTGAAATAAACAATACCATTTTTTACAGTAAACCATACACTCACAAAAGTTCCAAAAGAATAAAGACATTTCAAAAGTCATATTATGTCTATATGTGTCACGCCCTGACCTGAGAGAGACGTTTTGTTTCTCTTTTTTGGTTAGGTCAGGGTGTGATTTGGGTGGGCATTCGAGATTTGTAGTTCTTTGTTGTATTCTATGTTTTCTATTTCTATGTTGTTAGGTTCTAGTGTTGTATTTCTATGTTGGTTTGTTTGGGATGATCTCCAATTAGAGATCCTCGTTGTCTCTAATTGGAGATCATACTTAAGTAGGGTTTTTTCTTTGAGTCAGTGTATGTTTCACCTCTGCGTCACAGTTTGTGATTTTGTTATTCAGTTTATTTATATATATTGCATAGTTTGACAGTGTAAATAAAATGTGGAACGACACACACGCTGCACTTTGGTCTGCTTCTCCTTACGACAACCGTGACAATATGCAGTGTTGTAATGATGTGCAAATAGTTAAAGTACAAAAGGAAAAATAAATAAACATAAATATAGGTTGTATTTACAATGGTGTTTATTCTTCACTGGTTGACCTTTTCTTGTGGCAACAGGTCACATTCTTGCTGCTGTGATGGCACACTGTGGAATTTCACCCAATAGATAGGGGAGTTTATCAACATTGGATTTGTTTTCAAATTCTTTGTGGGTCTGTGTAATATGAGGGAAATATGGTCTCTAATATGGTCATACATTTGGCAGGAGGTTAGGAAGTGCAGCTCAGATTCCACCTCATGTTGTGGGCAGTGCGCACATAGCCTATGGCGGCCTTTCTCGATAGCAAGGCTATGCTCACTGAATCTGCACATAGTCAAAGACTTCCTTCATTTTGGGTCAGTCACAGTGGTCAGGTATTCTGCCACTGTGTACTCTCTGTTTAGGGCCAAATAGCATTCTAGTTTGCTTAGTGTTTATGTAAATTCTTTCCAATGTGTCAAGTAATTATATTTTTGTTCTCATGATTTGGTTGGGTCTAATTGTGTTGCTGTCCTGTGGCTCTGTGGGGTCTGTTTGTGTTTGTGAACAGAGCCCCAGGACCAGCTTGCTTAGGGGACTCTTCTCCAGGTTCATTTCTCTGTAGATGGTGGCTTTGTTATGGAAGGTTTGGGAATCACTTCCTTTTAGGTGGTTGTAGAATTTAACGGCTCTTTTCTGGATTTTGATCATTAGCGGATATCGGCCTAATTTTGCTCTGCATGCATTATTTGGTGTTTTACGTTGTACACTGAGTATATTTTTTACAGAATTCTCAATTTGGTGTTTGTCCCATTTTGTGAATTCTTGGTTGGTGAGCGGACCCCAGACCTCACAACCATAAAGGGCAATGGGTTCTATAACTGACTCAAGTATTTTTATCCAGATCCTAATTGGGATGTTGAATTTTATGTTCCTTTTGATGGCATAGAAGGCCCTTCTTGCCTTGTCTCTCAGATCGTTCACAGCTTTGTGGAAGTTACCTGTGGCGCTGATGTTTAGGCCGAGGTATGTATAGTTTTGTGTGCTCTGGGCAACAGCGTCTAGATGGAATTTGTATTTGTGGTCCTGGTGACTGGACCTTTTTTAGAACACCATTATTGTTGTCTTACTGAGATTTACTGTCAGTGCCCAGGTCTGACAAATCTGTGCAGAAGATCTAGGTGCTGCTGTAGGCCCTCCTTGGTTGGGGACAGAAGCAGCAGATCTTTCTCTCTTTCTGCCAACTCAGAAAAACAAGGAAGGACCCCCCCCCCCCCAAACAGAACCAACAGAAAAGGCCGACCTGCACTGGATAGGGGGGGTTGTACTCTCCGCATCAGAGACAAAGCCACCAGTGATAGAGTTTTTTACAGGAGTGGAACACTATAGACGACCCTTTAACCCCGTGGGCAGCTGTGCTTCGGACATCTCTATGGGGACCAACAGGCCACGGCACACACACGGGCTGGCTTGTAAAATGCCCTCCCAGTAGGCCCTTTAGAATGATAATTGGGTCCTTTCCTCGGCTACAGGAAGACATTACACTACAATGTCCCCCTATCTCTCAGCCTAACAACTCAGTGGAGGGCTTATTCAGATAGAGACACTATAGAAGAGATGATATAGAAAATAAAATCACAACTCAGTCACAAACAGAGTGCTGCTATGTAACCTGCACTTCTGAGAGAGAGAGAGAGAGAGAGAGAGAGAGAGAGAGAGAGAGAGAGAGAGACACTTTGTGAGATTTTAAAACCGGTCCGTCCCCAGGCACCAAGTGCTCCATGTGAGCTCCTTAAGAGGCCCCGAGGGGCCCCTGTTTGCAGAAGGGTAACTTTATAGGTCAGGAGGGTGGAGGGTGGTACGCTTGTGACACTACCGGCCTGGGAGACCCTATGGATCATGTATTTTCAGGTAGAGATCAACAGCTGCTCTCTATATCACCTCACGATTGCGCATTCTTCTGCATCTTCCATAGCAGGCGTTAAAGAAATACAGACCGGACAAGTAGATGTGCAATGGATTATGGTTATTGTAGTTAATTACCACGTTTTGTGTTAAACGATGTAGAATACTGGCCTGTTGGAAACTACAACTCCCTACTACATCTCATAGTTCAGGCTGGATCTGAATTATCTCTAAGGAAACTGTGGAATGTGCGCAGTGAGCTCACATAAAAAAACATAATAATAATAAATGGAATTCTAATAACTGAACCGACAACAGTCGATTAGTTGTTTTAAAAAAACTAAAAAAGAACCGATACGTCGGTTAATGGCTGAGCACTAGTAGGAGGTGGTCGAACTAGAGAAGTATACTTTAGTCTGGCATCAGAATTCCATCATCATCAAAACAAACAATACGAATGCTGATGAATAATGACTTACTATAGAGCTAGAACCCATTGTTAGAATCCAAAGTTAAATGAGGATTCAAGACACTGGCAAGAACCCAGGACACAACTGGTTAAATACGGAATGAGAATCTCGGAATGTTATCGTCATCCTTTTAATTACCACCTGTCAACTATTCCTAATCCTTGTTTCCACGCTACTGAGCAGAGACCAACGATATCCCGGAACAGTTCAAATTCCAGCTCCTTTCTACCTTCTATCTTTTCTATTCCAGCCTTGAAGCTCCTCTCCTTAGCCATTCGGATTTGGTTTCAAAGGAGTGTTAGCTTAGCTTCCTACTGCTACCTGTTGAATGCAGCCATTGTGGGTGAGATTGTTGAGTACAGCCCTACCTATTTAATAGATGTAAAGGCACAATGGAGTTAAGTGGTTTTCACTTAAACACAGAGACCTGGGTTATACCTCTATGCAGTTTAGTATCCTCTTTCTTTCAATCCTATATGGTCGTCTGTCTTTAAAGTATGACCTATATATATCTATGCCTTATCCTAAACCTTATCCTATTGGGCTCCTGGTCCTCCTTGCCACTGTGTTGTTTAACTAAACTTTTCTACTTCATGTGCCTCACCACTGTAGTTAGGATCTTCAAACCTCCGAACCTGACACTACATTTTCACAGGGTGGTGCACACCAGGGGTTTGTTTGGGACACTTGGTGGGTGATTCTGATTTTACTGTAAAGTTCATGTGATTCAATAAAAACAAATGAAAACCACAAAAAGAAAAAGGTGACACCAGCTGTTTTTGACTCAAGCTCAGACTGTTGCATCTTGAAACTGCCTAACCTTAACATTTTAGTTTCCCCTCTTAGCCGTTGTTGACTGACAACATGTTTTGTGCTCATGGTTTAGCTTAGTTTTCCTCATGGCTTTAGAGTGACAGCAGCATGCCCTTCACTGCACATCAGCTTAAGAACTACTGTGATGGATTTATGACTGAGAGCTTAAAGGTAGGCTAGCATCCCAAATGGCAACCTATTCCCTATATAGTGCATTATTTTTTACTAGGGCCCATGGGGATCTGGTCAAAAGTAGTGCACTACACGTATATAAAGTAGGGACTAGGTTGCCATTTGGGATGCTAGCCTAGCATTAAGTCGGGTGCTACAGACCTCCCCTGTAGGTGAGTAGAGGGGTAGCGAGCCCACCCAGGGAGTGTGTGTGTGTGTGTGTCAAATAGCTGGAGAGGGGGTTGGTACTGTTTGATTAATTGTTCATATTACACACTCTCTCTCCACACACACACACTGTCTCACTCTCTCTCTCCACACACACACACACACACACACACACACACACACACACACACACACACACACACACACACACACACACACACACACACACACCTCCATATCTACCTCTCCCTGTCCTCCATCCCTGTCCTCCATCCCTCTCCCTGTCCTCCATCCCTCTCCCTGTCCTCCATCCCTCTCCCTCTCTCTGTCCTCCATTTCTCTCTCGTAATTTTTTCCAACAATTGTTTACAGACAGATTATTTCACTTATCATTCACTGTATCACAATTACAGTGGGTCAGAAGTTCACATACACTAAGTTGACTGTGCCTTTAAACAGCTTGGAAATCCCAGAAAATGATGTCACGCCTTTAGAAGCTTCTGATAGGCTAATTGACATGATTTGAGTCAATTGGAGGTGTACCTGTGGATGTATTCCAAGGCCTACCTTCAAACTCAGAGCCTCTTTGCTTGACATCATGGGAAAAATCAATAGAAATCAGCCAAGACCTCGGAAAAAAAACTGTAGACCTCCACAAGTCTGGTTCATCCTTGGGAGCAATTTACAAATGCCTGAAGGTACTGCGTTCATCTTTACAAACAATAGTACGCAAGTATAAACACCATGGGACCACGCAGCCGTCATACCGCTCAGGAATAAGACACGTTCTGTCACCTAGACATGAACGTACTTTGGTGCGAAAAGTGCAAATCAATCTCAGAACAGCAAAAGGACCTTGTGAAGATGCTGAAGGAAACAGGTACAAAAGTATCTATATCCACAGTAAAACGAGTCCTATATTGACATAACCTGAAAGGCCGCTCAGCAAGGAAGAAGCCACTGCTCCAAAACCTCCATAAAAAAGCCAGACTACGTTTTGGAACTGCAAATGGGGACTAAGATCATACTTTTCAGAGAATTGTTCTCTGAAACAAAAATAGAACTGTTTGGCCATAATGACCATCGTTATGTTTGGAGGAAAAAGGGGGAGGCTGCAAGCTGAATAACACCATCCCAACCGTGAAGCACGGCGGTGGCAGCATCATGTTGTGGGGGTGCTTTGCTGCAGGAGGGACTGGTGCACTTCACAAAATCGATGGCATCATGAGGTAGGAAAATGATGTGGCTATATTGAAAAAATGGCTTAAGTACAACAAAGTCAAGGTATTGGAGTGGCCATCACAAAGCCCTGACCTCAATCTTATAGAACATGTGTGCAGAACTGAAAAAGCGTGTGGGAGCAAGGAGGCCTACAAACCTGACTCAGTTACACCAGCTCTGTCAGGAGGAATGGGCCAAAATTTACCCAACTTATTGTGGGAAGCTTGTGGAAGTCTACCTGAAATGTTTGACCTAAATTAAACAATTTAAAGGCAATGCTACCAAATACTAATTGAGTGTATGTAAACTTCTGACTCACTGGGAATGTGATGTAAAAAATAAAAGCTGAAATAAATCTTTCTCTCTACTATTTTTCTGACATTTCACATTCTTAAAATAAAGTGTTGATCCTAACTGACCTAAAACAGGGAATTTTTACTAAGATTAAATGTCAGCAATTGTGAAAAACGGAGTTTAAATGTATTTGGCTAAGATGTATGTAAACTTCTGACTTCAACTGTACAGTACATGCTACCCATCCATCCATTCCTTCATTTATCCATCCATCCATCAAAAGAGAAATTGGAATATACTAACAAACATATTATGAAGCAACAGGTGATATGCATAATTCACCTTAGAGAGACAACACAGTGTAAAAGTCCTTCAGAATTGTACTCCTGGAAAGAATGCCACAGCAACTATGCCGTTCCAAAAACATTCAGTGCCAGAAGGACTTATTTAGAGGTATAAATATTATTTTCTCTCTGGTTGACGCATTTCAAAGGCTCTCAGTTAGTTGCAGTGTGTTTTCCTAATGTTATGAGACCACATTTCTTTAGAGCTGTTGATTAGAATATAATACCCGTACAAGGTACAGCCTGTTACCAAGAAAATACACTATAGCCAATCAATGATCCACATCATCGCCATGGAGACAGATCAGGGAGATTGTTCAGTGTCAGAATGGTTGTCTGACACTTCATAACATGGATAGTTGCACACGCATGCATGTACGCAGACACCGACACACACAGATCTGCCTGATATTACTGAACACGGAAACAAGGCGATGAGATATCGTCATGTTACTTCTTGACGTTCAAACTACTGACATTTTAAATTCCACTTCAGAGACGTTGTCTGGGTCCCGAACGGCACCACATGCCCTATATAGTGCACTACTTTTAACCAGAGCCTTATGGGAGTAATGACCTTCATAGGAAGTAGGGTGCTATTTGAGACGGAGACTATGAATCAACAGGGTTGAATCACATTGAGACAAGTCCATCACATTCTTACCAGGTAAAGAGTTTAGCATACACTTTCCTTTCCTTAAGCTCTGGACTTTTTTTCTCAGCTTGAAAAAGGGAAATGAACAAGCTATCGGACAGTGGGGTTGGGGTTTTGACACTGGATTACCAAACTAACTGTTGTGTACACACACACACATAATACATACAGTGAGGGAAAAAAGTATTTGATCCCCTGCTGATTTTGTACGTTTGCCCACTGACAAAGAAATGATCAGTCTATAATTTTAATCGTAGGTTTATTTGAACAGTGAGAGACAGAATAACAACAAAAAAATCCAGAAAAACACATGTCAAAAATGTTATGAATTGATTTGCATTTTACTGAGGGAAATAAGTATTTGACCCCCTCTCAATCAGAAAGATTTCTGGCTCCCAGGTGTCTTTTATACAAGTAACGAGCTGAGATTAGGAGCACACTCTTAAAGGGAGTGCTCCTAATCTCACCTTGTTACCTGTATAAAAGACACCTGTCCACAGAAGCAATCAATCAATCAGATTCCAAACTCTCCACCATGGCCAAGACCAAAGAGCTCTCCAAGGATGTCAGGGACAAGATTGTAGACCTACACAAGGCTGGAATGGGCTACAAGACCATCGCCAAGCAGCTTGGTGAGAAGGTGACAACAGTTGGTGCGATTATTCGCAAATGGAAGAAACACAAAAGAACTGTCAATCTCCCTCGGCCTGGGGCTCCATGCAAGATCTCACTCGTGCAGTTGCAATGATCATGAGAATGGTGAGGAATCAGCCCAGAACTACACAGGAGGATCTTGTCAATGATCTCAAGGCAGCTGGGACCATAGTCACCAAGAAAACAATTGGTAACACACTACGCCATGAAGGACTGAAATCCTGCAGCGCCCGTAAGGTCCCCCTGCTCAAGAAAGCACATATACATGCCGTCTGAGCCAATGAACATCTGAATGATTCAGAGGACAACTGGGTGAAGGTGTTGTGGTCAGATGAGACCAAAATGGAGCTCTTTGGCATCAACTCAACTCGCCGTGTTTGGAGGAGGAGGAATGCTGCCTATGACCCCAAGAACACCATCCCCACCGTCAAACATGGAGGTGGAAACATTATGCTTTGGGGGTGTTTTTCTGCTAAGGGGACAGGACAGCTTCACCCCATCAAAGGGACAATGGACGGGGCCATGTACCATCAAATCTTGGGTGAGAACCTCCTTCCCTCAGCCAGGGCATTGAAAATGGGTCGTGGATGGGTATTCCAGCATGACAATGACCCAAAATACACGGCCAAGGCAACAAAGGAGTGGCTCAAGAAGAAGCACATTAAGGTCCTGGAGTGGCCTAGCCAGTCTCCAGACCTTAATCCCATAGAAAATCTGTGGAGGAAGCTGAAGGTTCGAGTTGCCAAACGTCAGCCTCAAAACCTTAATGACTTGGAGAAGATCTGCAAAGAGGAGTGGGACAAAATCCCTCCTGAGATGTGTGCAAACCTGGTGGCCAACTACAAGAAGCGTCTGACCTCTGTGATTGCCAACAAGGGTTTTGCCACCAAGTACTAAGTCATGTTTTGCAGAGAGGTCAAATACTTATTTCCCTCATTAAAATGCAAATCAATTTATAACATTTTTGACATGCGTTTTTCTGGATTTATTTGTTGTTATTCTGTCTCTCACCGTTCAAATAAACCTACCATTAAAATTATAGATTGATCATTTCTTTGTCAGTGGGCAAACGTACAAAATCAGCAGGGGATCAAATACTTTTTTCCCCTTGCTGTATGAACAGACACACCACTCCTGATATGGGAGTGTGAAATGCTGGGTGAAATAAGGCCGCCCACGATGCTTTGCTCCTCTCACCACTCTGGGCTTCGCCCAATGCATGCTAGTCCTGTAATAAATGCCAATACATTATTGAAATATTGAATACATCATCAGACTTCAAACTATATTAAACCATGCATAAAAACATTCA
The DNA here is from genome assembly GCF_905237065.1 of Salmo salar. NCBI lineage: Eukaryota > Metazoa > Chordata > Actinopteri > Salmoniformes > Salmonidae > Salmo > Salmo salar. Next base: position 75,267,422 of record NC_059459.1, read on the forward strand.
TGAAAACAGAACATTGGAAGTTTTGGAACACTTACTGAGAAATACTAAAATGGCACACATCCTATCTCTCCAATTCATCTACTGTGGTAGCTTTTATAAACTTGTGTTCAGGTCTACATTGCACCATGAGAGAGAGAGACCCAAAATTAAGGAAAGCTTTGACTATGTACAGACTCAGTGAGCATAGCCTTGCTATTGAGAAAGGTCACCGTAGGCAGACCTGGCTCTCAAGAGAAGACAGGCTATGTGCACACTGTCCACAAAATGAGGTGGAAACTGATCTGCACTTCCTAACCTCCTGCCAAATGTATGACCATTTTAGAGACACATATTTCCCTCAGATTACACAGACCCACAAAGAATTCAATACAAATCCAATTTTGATAAACTCCCATATCTACTGGGTGAAATACCACAGTGTGCCATCACAGCAGCAAGATGTGTGACCTGTTGCCACAAGAAAAGGGCAACCAGTGAAGAACAAACACCATTGTAAATACAACCCATATACTGTATATGTTTATTTATTTTTCCTTTTGTACTTTAACTATTTACACATCATTACAAAACTGTATATAGACATAATATGACATTTGAAATGTCTTTATTCTTTTGGAACTTGTGTGAGTGTAATATATACCATTCACTTTTTATTGTTTATCCATTCCACTTGCTTTGGCAAGGCAAACATATGTTTCCCATGCCAAATAAAGCCCCTTGAATTTAATTGAATTGACAGAGAGACAGAGACAGAAAGAAAGTGACAGAGAGAGAATTGTGACAGAGAGAAAAGAGAGCGAGAGAGTGCTCATAAGCTCCTGAACTTTAGAGTGGGATAAACCTGAACAAAAAATGTCACATTGACTTACTCAGGAAACTACCCTTTACAACAGAACCTTCAATCCAATCTGAAACGTCAAGCGTACAAACTTAAATTTGGACAACCTGGAAAGGATACCTGGAAAGGATTCTTACTTTCAAAGACTGTCAAGGACTACCCAGCAACACAGCAACAAGCAGAAAAAGCACAGCAAAAAACAAAAAAATACCACCCAACCTAGAACTGAGTGAGTAGCTTTTCAATTTGTAGACTCTTCCAAGGCTAAGAAGAAAAATAAAGATATTACAATAATCTCTATATACCTTGCTATAAGATATCTTACTATATGAAGACTCCAATGCTTAGCTAGGCCAGGACGGACATTCTGGCAGCAACTTCAATTTTCACTTAGGTGTGAAGTGAGCTGTGTGAATTCCTTTGAATGGCAGCAGAGCACTAAAGCCTCCCCCACCCAAATGAAGAGGCCTCACACCACCACAGTATCAAAGTACATTTCCCCACAGAAATAAAACAATTATCCTGCACATAAAAAGTACAAGCTCCTCAAGGAAAATGTGGGAAAACTATTTGCTGACTGCTACAAGACTGGGAACGTAAGCAACCTCTTCTTTCACACAGACCATTCCCTGGCACGGCACAGGGCCATAAAAGCACATTACCCCTCTGTCGAGGGAGAGGGTATTAACCCAGGGTGGAAACTCAGAATTCTGGACATTGAGGACACCGAGACAGCCTATGTCAACCTGTACAAGTCTGGAACAGTAATGGTGCAGGGAAACCTCCAACCATTCAGCAGGCCTTTTACAGGATCAAAGAGGGCACAGCATGAGAAGCTCACCCTTGGTGATGACCACCCTCAGCCCTAGAGAGCCGGATAACACCCCCTCCTCAAACAGCTCCACAGACAAGCAACCCCCCAGCACTGAGCAGACCCAGATTCTGCATTAATCAATTCCCCCAGCTGGAGTTTGAGCTCAAACAACAATTCAAAAAATTACAGACAGCACAGACCCCAGAAGACCAGCACAACAACACCCTGTCAACCAAACCCAGAGAGCTTAAGAGGGAGAGAGGCATGTCTGCACTCTGGACTGTGGTGGACTTTTGTGACAAAACATCAACAGGAGGCAAAAGAGTTTTCATCAATATTTTTCGTAGCTGTCTATTTATCACCACAAACCGATTCTGGCACTAAGACCGCACTCAAAGCCATAAGCAAACAAGAAAATGTTCATCCAGAGGCGGCGCTCCTAGTGGCCGGGGACTTTAATGCAGGGAAACTTAAATCCGTTTTACCAAATTTCTACTCAACATACCAATTAGGATCTGGCAAAAAATACTTGAATCAGTTATAGAACCCATTGCGGTTTCTGGTTGTGAGGTCTGGGGCCCGCTCACCAACCAAGAACTCACAAAATGGGGCAAACACCCAATTGAGACTGCATGCTGAATTCTGCAAAAAATATACTTTGTGTACAACGCAAAACCCCAAACAATGCAAGCAGATTAGAATTAGGACTATACCTGGTAGTTATGAAAATCCAGAAAAGAGATGTCAAATTCTACAACCACCTAAAAGTAAGCGATTCCCACACATTCCACCACAAAGCCTTCACCTACAGAGAGATAAACCTGGAGAAGAGTCCCCTCAGCCAGCTGGTTCTGGGGCTCTGTTTACAAACACAAACGGGCCCCACAGAGCCCCAGGACAGTAACACAATTAGACACAACCAAATCATGGGAAAAAAGCGAAAAGATAACTATTTGACACACTGGAAAGAATCAAATAAAAAACATAGCAAATTGGAATGCTATCTGGCCCTAAACAGAGAGTACGTCGTGGCAGAATACCTGACCACTGTGACTGACCCAAAATTGAGAAAGTCCTTGACCATGTACAGACTCAGTGAGACCTGGCTCTCAAGCGAAGACAGTATATGTACCCACTGTCCACAAAATGAGGTGGAAACTGAGCTGAACTTCCTAACCTCCTGCTAAATGTATGACCATATTAGAGACACATATTTCCAACAGATCACAGAGACCCACAAATAATTAGAAAACAAATCAGGCATTGATAAACTCCCATATCTGTTAGGAGAAATACCACAGTGTGCCATCACAGCAGACAGATGTGTGTCCCGTTACCATGAGAAAGAGGCTACCAGTGGAACACAAACAACATTGTAAACACCACCAATATTTATTTGTTTATTTATCTCCCCCACCACTCGTTCTACAACTATTTGCTAATTGCTAAAACACTGTGCATAGCTGACAATATACAGAGCCTTCAGAAAGTATTCACAACACTTGACTTTTTCCACTTTTTGTTGTGTTACAGCCTGAATTAAACATTTATTAAAATGTTGATTTTTTTTGTCACTGGCCTACACACAATAACCCAAAGTGGAATTACACTACCAGTCAAAAGTTTTAGAACAGCTACTCATTCAAGGGTTTTTCTTTATTTGTACTATTTTCTACATTGTAGAATAATAGTGAAGACATCAAAACTATGAAATAACACATATGGAATCATGTTCTAACCAAAAAAAGTGTTAAACAAATCAAAATATATTTTAGATTTGAGATTCTTCAAATAGCCACCCTTTTCCTTGATGACAGCTTTGCACACTCTTGGCATTCTCTCAGCCAGCTTCATGAGGTAGTCACCTGGAATGCATTTAAGAAGGTGTGCCTTCGTAAAAGTTAATTTGTGGAATTTCTCATCTCTGTAACCCACACATACAATTATCTCTAAGGTCACTCCGTCGAGCAGTGCATTTCAAACACAGATTCAACCAGGGATGTTTTCTAATGCCTCACAAAGAAGGCCACATATTAGTAGATGGGTAAAAAAAAGCAGACATTGAATATTCCTTTGAGCATGGTGAAGTTATTAATTACACTTTGGATAGTGTATCAATACACCCAGTCACTACAAAGACACAGGTGTCCTTCCTAACTCAGTTGCCGGAGAGGAAGGAAACCGCTCAGGGATTTCACCATGAGGCTAATGGTGACTTTAAAGCAGTTACAGAGTTTAATGGCTTTGATAGGAGAAAACTGATGATGGATCAACAACATTGTAGTTATTCTACAATACTAACCTATTTGACAGAGTGAAAAGAAGGAAACTGGTAAAGAATACAAATATTCAAAAACATACATCCTGTTTGCAACAAGGCACTAAAAAATTGTAGGTACTCCACAATACTGACCTAATTGACAGAGTGCAAAGGAAGCATGTACATAAATCAACATTTTCCAAAACTTGCATCCTGTTTGCAACAAGGCACTAAAGTAATACTGCAACGAAATTTGCAAAGTAATTCACTTTTTGTCCTGAATACAAAGTGTTATGATTAGGGTAAATCCAGCACAACACATTACTGAGTGCCACTCTCCATATTTTCAAGCATAGTGGTGGCTGCATCATGTTATGGGTATGGCTGTAATCGTTTTCAAGATTAAAAAAACAAAACAGAATGGAACTTAGCACAGGCAGAATCCTAGAGGAAAACCTGGTTCAGTCTGCTTTCCACCAGACACTGAGAGATGAGTTCACCTTTCATCAGGACAATAACCTAAAACACAAGGCCAAATCTACACTGGAGTTGCTTACCAAGACAGTGAATGTTCCTGAGTGGCCGAGCTACAGTTGTGACTTAAATCTACTTGAAAATCTATGGCAAGACCTGAAAATGGTCTCTTTGAGAAGAATAATGGGCAAATGTTGCACAATCCAGGTGTGGAAAGCTCTTAGAAACTTACCCAGAAAGACTGTAATCACTACCAAAGGTGCTTCTACAAAATATTGACTCAGGGGTGTGAATGAGATTTCTTAAAACATGTTTTCACTTTTTCATTATAGGATATTGTGTGAAGATGGGTGAGGGAAAACATCTATTAAATCAAATTTGAATTTAGGCTGTAACACAACATGTGGAATAATTAAATGGATATGAATCCTTTCTGAAGGCACTGTAACACAACAACATGTGGAATAAGTAAATAGGTATGAATCCTTTCTGAAGGCACTGTAACACAACATGTGGAATAAGTAAATAGGTATGAATCCTTTCTGAAGGCACTGTAACACAACATGTGGAATAAGTAAATGGATATGAATCCTTTCTGAAGGCACTGTAACACAACAACATGTGGAATAAGTAAATAGGTATGAATCCTTTCTGAAGGCACTGTAACACAACATGTGGAATAAGTAAATAGGTATGAATCCTTTCTGAAGGCACTGTAACACAACAACATGTGGAATAAGTAAATAGGTATGAATCCTTTCTGAAGGCACTGTAACACAACATGTGGAATAAGTAAATAGGTATGAATCCTTTCTGAAGGCACTGTAACACAACAACATGTGGAATAAGTAAATAGGTATGAATCCTTTCTGAAGGCACTGTAACACAACATGTGGAATAAGTAAATGGGTATAAATACTTTCTGAAGGTACTGTAACACAACAACATGTGGAATAAGTAAATAGGTATGAATTCTTTCTGAAGGCACTGTAACACAACATGTGGAATAAGTAAATGGGTATAAATCCTTTCTGAAGGTACTGTAACACAACAACATGTGGAATAAGTAAATAGGTATGAATCCTTTCTGAAGGCACTGTAACACAACATGTGGAATAAGTAAATGGGTATAAATCCTTTCTGAAGGTACTGTAACACAACAACATGTGGAATAAGTAAATAGGTATGAATCCTTTCTGAAGGCACTGTAACACAACATGTGGAATAAGTAAATGGGTATAAATCCTTTCTGAAGGTACTGTAACACAACAACATGTGGAATAAGTAAATAGGTATGAATCCTTTCTGAAGGCACTGTAACACAACATGTGGAATAAGTAAATGGGTATAAATCCTTTCTGAAGGTACTGTAACACAACAACATGTGGAATAAGTAAATAGGTATGAATCCTTTCTGAAGGCACTGTAACACAACATGTGGAATAAGTAAATGGGTATAAATCCTTTCTGAAGGTACTGTAACACAACAACATGTGGAATAAGTAAATAGGTATGAATCCTTTCTGAAGGCACTGTAACACAACATGTGGAATAAGTAAATGGGTATAAATCCTTTCTGAAGGTACTGTAACACAACAACATGTGGAATAAGTAAATAGGTATGAATCCTTTCTGAAGGCACTGTAACACAACATGTGGAATAAGTAAATGGGTATAAATCCTTTCTGAAGGTACTGTAACACAACAACATGTGGAATAAGTAAATAGGTATGAATCCTTTCTGAAGGCACTGTAACACAACATGTGGAATAAGTAAATGGGTATAAATCCTTTCTGAAGGTACTGTAACACAACAACATGTGGAATAAGTAAATAGGTATGAATCCTTTCTGAAGGCACTGTAACACTTGAAATGTCTATATTTTTTAACCTAATTGAGTGCAAAATTTACTGTAAATTTATCGTTTTTGTTTCTTCTCACTTTTGTTTGTTTATTTCACTTGCTTTGACAATGTAAAGGTATGTTTCCCATGCCAATAAAGCCCCTTTGAAATGAATTGAGAGAGAGAAAGAGAAAAGAGAGACAGAGACAGACAAAGAGAGAAAGAGAGAGAGAGAGAGAGAGAGAGAGGCAAGCAACAACAAATGTAAATAGTACAGTATCTCCTGACAGCCTTAAACATTACATTCCTGGCTGGGACTAGGTAGTGCTCTCTTTACCTGGCTCAGACTGGAGCATTAGCTAGCATACGCGCACACACACACACGCACGTACGCACGCACGCAAGGACACACAACCCCCCCTCATACACAAAGACAAAACTAGGCCTCTTTCTAACATGTTTCTACAGGAAATCGAACTCTCTAACTATTTGACAAGGGATAACCAAACCCCTTTGCTAGAGCTCACCTGACCCCCCAGAGAGAGGAGTGGACCCCTCACAAGTAAGCTCGGGAGGGGAGGATATATAGGGGGTAGGGGTGTCTTTGTTTGCTATCACCAGCGTTGAATAGACCTTAGCACTGGTACTTCCTGTTTGAGTTTCTGAATATAGGAAGGGAGGAGCAAAATGGAGTCATGATCTGATTTGCCGAAGGGAGGGAGGGGGAGGGCCTTGTAGCCATCCAGGAAGGGAGAGTAACAATGGTGAGACCCGATGACAATCAAACAAGACCTGACCCGGACCCGATCGCTCCACAAAAGTCCACTGTCACGCACTGATAATAAAGCTACATGCATCCACAGCAGATATGGTTCTGGACAATTAGCACAGTGTTAAGGTGCTGATCAGTGGTGTAAAGTACTTAAGTAAAAATACTTTAAAGTAATACTTAAGTCATTTTTTGGGGGTATCAATACTTTACTATTTATACTTTTAGCCAACTTTTACTTTACTACATTCCTAAAGAAAATAATGTACTTTTTACTCCATACATTTTCCCTGACACCCAAAAGTACTCGTTACAATTCGACAGGAAAATGGTCCAATTCACACACTTATCAAGAGAACATCCCTGGTCATCCCTACTGCCTCTGATCTGGCAGACTCACTAAACAGAAATGCTTTCTATGTAAATTATGTCTGAGTGTTGGAGTGTGTCCCTGGCTATCTGTAAATAAGAAAGAAAATTGTGCCGTCTGGTTTGCTTAATATAAGGAATTTGAAGTGGTTTATACTTGATACTTAAGTACATTTTAGCAATTCCATTTACTTTTGATACTTAACTATATTTAAAACCAAATATTTGTAGAATTTTACTCAAGTAGTATTTTACTGGGTGACTTTTACCGGAGTCATTTTCTATTAAAGTATCTTGACTTTTTACTCTTTTTCCAATGGTTGAATTAACACACAGATTGGTCTTGGGTACTGTATAAAACCTACAACTGCCTCCAGGGCGACCCCACTCACAGGTATGCTTTCACTTCTCACAATTAGAAGTGTATGGGGAGGGGATGAATATTGTAAATAAAGGATAAAAAAGAAAGTTTAACAACCCGTGTAGGTTTAGAACTCACAGCCATTAAACCAACAGTTTTAGCAGACTGTACCACCAATCTGTTTTAGCAGTTAGGAAAAAATACAAACACTTGACCACCAATGTCATCTATTTCTTGTTATGATGGAATATAGCATTATAATTCTCTTAGCCTATATGTTTTTTTCATTGTAAAAGCACATAGATGTGAAACGGTAACCAAAAATGTTGAATTTGGTCATATGTGGAAATGTGCCATTACTTCTGAATGTTGTGTAACGTCAGTAGTCTAGTCAAGTAAGCATCGTGCAAAATATATTAGCACACTCCACTTACCAAGACCATTGCCAAGTAAGGCGAGCTGTGTATTTCATAACGAAGCCCTTCCTTGAGACAACATCACGATTTCAATCGTAGAGTTGAACCACGAGTGGCAAAAACAGCTTGATATTCTACTGAAAGACCAACATATATCACTTTTGCAACGAACCTGTCAAAATGAAGACCAGAATTTATGTTTCGCTATGACTAAGCATAAAACATTTGGTTTTCCATGAAAAACATTTTTAATGGAAAGTTACTCCTTAAGGTGGAAGTCAGACTAACCACAGATCTAGGATCAAATTACCCTACACCAATCATAACCTTTACTATTAAGGGGATGACGAAATATCTGACCATGAATCAGTGGTGAGGACTACATTATGTCTAGCTACTTCATCAAGGCTCATCTACATCTGCTACCCAAATGGTACACTATTGCCCTATAATATACCACTTTTGACCAGGGTCCAGAGCAGTGAAGTATGTAGGGAAAAGGGAATCATTTGGGACACAATCAAGGCCTCAGTTCTAACAGCAGTAGTATGATGATGGATTGGTTATTTTGCAATGTTCTACCTGTCAATCTGTCTCTGCTGTCATTGGGGAATAGGATCATTATAGGGGTGTGATATGAGGGTTGTGACTGTTATTTGTTATGAAGGAGATAGCTGATGGCTGACAGGGTATTTGTTATGAAGGAGATAGCTGATGGCTGACAGGGTATTTGTTTTGAAGGGGATAGCTGATGGCTGACAGGGTATTTGTTATGAAGGAGATAGCTGATGGCTGACAGGGTATTTGTTTTGAAGGGGATAGCTGATGGCTGACAGGGTATTTGTTATGAAGGAGATAGCTGATGGCTGACAGGGTATTTGTTTTGAAGGGGATAGCTGATGGCTGACAGGGTATTTGTTTTGAAGGGGATAGCTGATGGCTGACAGGGTATTTGTTTTGAAGGGGATAGCTGATGGCTGACAGGGTATTTGTTTTGAAGGGGATAGCTGATGGCTGACAGGGTATTTGTTATGAAGGAGATAGCTGATGGCTGACAGGGGTGGTGACTTGGTGGTATTCAGGGGTAAGTTAGATGCCGATAAGGCGCAAACACTGCAGACACACACAAACCCCTACACTGCCTCAGCCTCAACACGCTATCCTATCCCTCCTGTCAAAGCGTCTCGACGCTCAACACTCAGTCAGCCCGTGTGTACTTTCACTCTGCTCACATGATAAAGAAAACTGAACTTAATTCCTCATAGTCACCTAATTATCACCACAATATCACGTTTAACAGTCTGTGGAATGGCATGTACAATGTCAACCACAAAACAAGCTCATCATAAATTGACTGATTTACTTGTGAAACAGCACATACAGTGCAGTGTGAAATAGATGATAAATAAATAGATGCATAATATCAAGTCGCAACAAGGCCGACTTCAAATGCCGACATCCGTGTGAGTTTTTTTTAATGTTTTCACCATAAAATACAAGATAGGCTACTATTCCTAATGTGATGAGTAGATTGCATGGTCATAATTTAGGCTAACAATATAACTCAGTCCCTATTTGCAAAACAGACCGTTCTGAACAATACATACCTACGCCCATAGTGACAGAGTAGGTCTAATCAGAGATCTTTCTTCTCCTTTCTTTGCATGGGAAAAATGTGGCCATTTATAAACACATTTCATGCAATTCCACTACACTTTGTGACTGGAGACACGAGCAACATATTTCTTTGTACGACAGAAATTAGTGGCCTACTCTGCTGACACTGACAAACAGATCAGAACAAACAACCTTGTCTTGAACGCAACCATCTAATTTAGGCCTATGAAAAGGGGAGACACAAATTGTACAATATGACATTTATATAGCCTGAAGGAGGAAATTATTGTCCTCCAAAAAAACTTCCCAATTGTACTGATGTAGTGGAGGAATGAGAGAAGGTAACACTGAGAAAAGGGGACACTCTGAGAAAAGGGGACACTCTGAGAAAAGGGGACACTGAGAAAAGGGGACACTGAGAAAAGGGGACACTCTGAGAAAAGGGGACACTGAGAAAAGGGGACACTGAGAAAAGGGGACACTGAGAAAAGGGGACACTGAGAAAAGGGCACACACTGAGAAAAGGGGACACTCTGAGAAAAGGGGACACTGAGAAAAGGGGACACTCTGAGAAAAGGGGACACTGAGAAAAGGGGACACTGAGAAAAGGGGACACTCTGAGAAAAGGGGACACTCTGAGAAAAGGGGACACTGAGAAAAGGGGACACTCTGAGAAAAGGGGACACTCTGAGAAAAGGGGACACTGAGAAAAGGGGACACTGAGAAAAGGGCACACACTGAGAAAAGGGCACACACTGAGAAAAGGGGACACTGAGAAAAGGGGACACTGAGAAAAGGGGACACTCTGAGAAAAGGGGACACTGAGAAAAGGGGACACTGAGAAAAGGGGACACTCTGAGAAAAGGGGACACTCTGAGAAAAGGGGACACTCTGAGAAAAGGGGACACTGAGAAAAGGGGACACTGAGAAAAGGGGACACTGAGAAAAGGGGACACTGAGAAAAGGGGACACTGAGAAAAGGGGACTCTGAGAAAAGGGGACACTGAGAAAAGGGGACACTGAGAAAAGGGGACACTCTGAGAAAAGGGGACACTGAGAAAAGGGGACACTGAGAAAAGGGGACACTGAGAAAAGGGGACACTGAGAAAAGGGGACACTCTGAGAAAAGGGGACACTGAGAAAAGGGGACACTGAGAAAAGGGGACACTGAGAAAAGGGGACACTGAGAAAAGGGGACACTGAGAAAAGGGGACACTGAGAAAAGGGGACACTGAGAAAAGGGGACACTCTGAGAAAAGGGGACACTGAGAAAAGGGGACACTCTGAGAAAAGGGGACACTGAGAAAAGGGGACACTCTGAGAAAAGGGGACACTGAGAAAAGGGGACACTCTGAGAAAAGGGGACACTGAGAAAAGGGGACACTCTGAGAAAAGGGGACTCTGAGAAAAGGGGACACTGAGAAAAGGGGACACTGAGAAAAGGGGACACTCTGAGAAAAGGGGACTCTGAGAAAAGGGGACGCTAATGACTGGTGACTTGCAGGCGCCGAGGCCCAGCGTGATGACTCAATCACCATGTATGACATTGTTTGGATGGCTGACCATCTGTGGGCTATCACAGAGGTCAAACACACCTTATCTCTGGTTATCTAGGGGATGGGACGTGCCCACAGAACCCTTGGAGCACGGATACGTTAGTGTGAAGACAGATGTGAACTCGACTAAAATGAATATAACAGCGTGAATTGAATTGTCATGTTTGTAGTGTTTCAAGAGTTCACAAAGAGTAATGCATTTTTATATGTTTTATTGTAATGCAAGTACTATGGATTTATTGTTACAGGAAAACTGGGTTATTTTGTTCATTGGTCGGTGGACAGTTCAAAGACGAGTGACAGAGAGGTGCACTCCTATAAATGAAATTGAGTTGATTAGATTAGAATCTGCCTGTTTTCCTGTCTTTTCTTTTCACTAGCAAAGTGCAATTAAAAATAAATCAGGTTGGGGGTGAGTTCAGCTTGAATTTGGTTAAAAGGACAGTGAATTTGTTCATACTTTGAGAACTTTCCACCAAGCGCCTGTGTGTATCACACACGTCGTTTTTTGTCTTACAGATTATTCTGAACTGAAGACACGTGTAACCAGTTAAGTCTTAGCCTATTGGTGATGGTCATTGAGTTATTCTGTAATGTATCATGTATTTCATGTACACTGGAATTGAGTATTAATTACTTTGACTAATACATTCTACTAATTTAATTGATTAAATGCATTCCTCATTTTGCGGAGTAATTATTTTGATTGACTACGCTTATAATTTAGTAGATCTATTGGTAGTCGTTATTTACACTGTAACTACACCAGGGGTACTCAACTCTGACCCTACGAGGTCCGGATCCTGCTGCTTTTCTGTTCTACCTGATCATTAATTGCACCCGCCTGGTGTCCCAGGTCTAAATCAGTCCCTGATTAGAGGGGAACAATGAAAACACAAAGTGGATCTGGCTTCCAGGTCCAGAGTTGAGTCTGAGGGAATAAATGTGAATGTGTGCGAAATCTCTCTGCTGGTGCCAATACGATAGGCTAGAAAGGATGGAGGGGGATGGATGGAGGTGGACAGATGCAGGGTTAGAGGGAGATGGATGGCTGGATGGAGATGGATGGATGGATGGAGGGCTGGAGGGCTGGATGGATGGATGGATGGATGGATGGAGGGAGGGAGGGAGGGAGGGAGATGGATGAAGGGATGGATGGATGGAGGGAGGATAAGTAAGACAAATAGTAGAGCCTCAGGTAACAAGTCTAAGCGGTGTCCTCTACATGCGGAGACATCACCCTGTACTCATTTACTTTGTTGAGTCGTTCTTTTGTCCTCCTCACATTCCTCCCATCCAGAGACGAGTACAGCTGTCACTCCGTAGCCCCGGGATCGAAATCAACGACCCCTCCATCCATCTATCCACACCCCTCTCTACACCTTCTTTAACCCATCTTGGGCTTCAGTTTTGGCAGAGAAACCAGGGTCTACAGTTTAGAGTGACATTGAGCTGGTTTGGGCTCCGAAAGGGGAGATGATGGAGGCCCTACCCCACCAACTACCAGGAGAGATGAGGGAGGCCCTACCCCACCATCACCACCACCAGGAGAGATGAGGGAGGACCCTACCCCACCACCACCACCACCAGGAGAGATGAGGGAGGCCCTATCCCACCACCACCACCAGGAGAGATGAGGGAGGCCCTACCCCACCACTACCAGGAGAGATGAGGGAGGCCCTGCCCCACCACCACCAGGAGAGATGAGGGAGGCCCTACCCCACCACCATAACCAGGAGAGATGAGGGAGGCCCTACCCCACCACCACCATCACCAGGAGAGATGAGGGAGGCCCTAACCCACCACCACTACCAGGAGAGATGAGGGAGGCCCTACCCCACCAGGAGAGATGAGGGAGGCCCTACCCCACCAGGAGAGATGAGGGAGGCCCTACCCCACCACCACCACCACCAGGAGAGATGAGGGAGGCCCTACCCCACCACCACCACCACCAGGAGAGGTGAGGGAGGCCCTACCCCACCACCACTGCCAGGAGAGATGAGGGAGGCTCTACCCCACCACCACCACCACCAGGAGAGATGAGGGAGGTCCTACCCCACCACTACCAGGAGAGATGAGGGAGGCCCTACCCCACCACCACCAGGAGAGATGAGTGAGGCCCTAGCCCACCACCACCAGGAGAGATGAGGGAGGCCCTACCCCACCACCACCAGGAGAGATGAGGGAGGCCCTACCCCACCACCACCAGGAGAGATGAGGGAGACCCTACCCCACCACCACCAGGAGAGATGAGGGAGGCCCTACCCCACCACCACTACCACCAGGAGAGATGAGGGAGGCCCTACCCCACCACTACCAGGAGAGATGAGGGAGGACCCCTACCCCACCACCACCACCAGGAGAGATGATGGAGGCCCTACCCCACCACCACTACCACCAGGAGAGATGAGGGAGGCCCTACCCCACCACCACCAGGAGAAATGAGGGAGACCCTACCCCACCACCACCACCACCAGGAGAGATGAGGGAGGCCCTACCCCACCACCACTACCACCAGGAGAGATGAGGGAGGCCCTATCCCACCACCACTACCACCAGGAGAGATGAGGGAGGCCCTATCCCACCACCACCACCAGGAGAGATGAGGGAGGCCCTACCCCACCACCATAACCAGGAGAGATGAGGGAGGCCCTACCCCACCACCACCATCACCAGGAGAGATGAGGGAGGCCCTAACCCACCACCACTACCAGGAGAGATGAGGGAGGCCCTACCCCACCAGGAGAGATGAGGGAGGCCCTACCCCACCAGGAGAGATGAGGGAGGCCCTACCCCACCAGGAGAGATGAGGGAGGCCCTACCCCACCAGGAGAGATGAGGGAGGCCCTACCCCACCACCATCACCACCAGGAGAGATGAGGGAGGCCCTACCCCACCACCACCACCACCAGGAGAGATGAGGGAGGCCCTACCCCACCACCACCACCACCAGGAGAGATGAGGGAGGCCCTACCCCACCACTACCAGGAGAGATGAGGGAGGCCCTAGCCCACCACCACCAGGAGAGATGAGGGAGGCCCTAGCCCACCACCACCAGGAGAGATGAGGGAGGCTCCCTACCCCACCACCACCAGGAGAGATGAGGGAGGCCCTACCCCACCACCACCAGGGGAGATGAGGGAGACCCTACCCCACCACCACCAGGAGAGATGAGGGAGGCCCTACCCCACCACCACTACCACCAGGAGAGATGAGGGAGGCCCTACCCCACCACTACCAGGAGAGATGAGGGAGGCCCTACCCCACCACCACTACCACCAGGAGAGATGATGGAGGCCCTACCCCACCACCACTACCACCAGGAGAGATGATGGAGGCCCTACCCCACCACCACTACCACCAGGAGAGATGAGGGAGGCCCTACCCCACCACCACTACCACCAGGAGAGATGAGGGAGGCCCTACCCCACCACCACCACCAGGAGAGATTAGGGAGGCCCTACCCCACCACCACCAGGAGAGATGAGGGAGACCCTACCCCACCACCACCACCACCAGGAGAGATGAGGGAGACCCTACCCCACCACCACCAGGAGAGATGAGGGAGGCCCTACCCCACCACCACTACCACCAGGAGAGATGAGGGAGGCCCTATCCCACCACCACTACCACCAGGAGAGATGAGGGAGGCCCTACCCCACCACCACTACCACCAGGAGAGATGAGGGAGGCCATATCCCACCACCATCATAACCAGGAGAGATGAGGGAGGCCCTACCCCACCACCACAAGGAGAGATGAGGGAGGCCCTACCCCACCACCATCACCAGGAGAGATGAGGGAGACACTACCACATCATAACCAGGAGAGATGAGGGAGGCCCTAACCCACCACCACCAGGAGAGATGAGGGAGGCCCTATCCCACCACCACCAGGAGAGATGAGGGAGGCCCTACCCCACCACCATCACCAGGAGAGATGAGGGAGGCCCTACCCCACCACCATCACCAGGAGAGATGAGGGAGGCCCTACCCCACCACCATCACCAGGAGAGATGAGGGAGGCCCTACCCCACCACAACTACCACCAGGAGAGATGAGGGAGGCCCTAAACCATCACCACCACCAGGAGAGATGAGGGAGGCCCTACCCCACCACCATCACCAGGAGAGATGAGGGAGGCCCTACCCCACCACCACTACCACCAGGAGAGATGAGGGAGGCCCTAAACCATCATCATCACCAGGAGAGATGAGGGAGGCCCTACCCCACCACCATCACCAGGAGAGATGAGGGAGGCCCTATCCCACCACCACTACCACCAGGAGAGATGAGGGAGGCCCTAAACCATCATCATCACCAGGAGAGATGAGGGAGGCCCTACCCCACCACCATCACCAGGAGAGATGAGGGAGGCCCTACCCCACCACCACTACCACCAGGAGAGATGAGGGAGGCCCTAAACCATCACCACCACCAGGAGAGATGAGGGAGGCCCTACCCCACCACCATCACCAGGAGAGATGAGGGAGGCCCTACCCCACCACCACTACCACCAGGAGAGATGAGGGAGGCCCTAAACCATCATCATCACCAGGAAAGATGAGGGAGGCCCTACACACAATACCCCATAATTATAAAGCAAAAACCTTTTTTTATAAATGTTTGCAAATGTATTTAAAAAACAATGAAATATTACATTTACATACTGTAAGTATTCAGACCCTTTACTCAGTACTTTGTGGAAGCACCATTGGCAGTGATTACAGCCTGGAGTCTTCTTGGGTATGACGCTACAAGCTTGGAACACCTGTATTTAGGGATTTTCTCCCATTCTTCTCTGCAGATCCTCTCAAGCTCTGTCAGGTTGGATGAGGAGTGTCGCTGCACATCTATTTTCAGGTGTCTCCAGAGATGTTCGATCGGGTTAAAGTCCGGGATCTGGCTGGGCCACTCAAGGACATTCAGAGACTTGTCCCGTAGCAACTCCTGCGTTGTCTTGGCTGTGTGCTTAGGGTTGTTGTCCTGTTGGAAGGTGAACCTTCGCCCCAGTCCTGAGCTCTGTAGAGGTTTTCATCAAGGATTTCTCTGTATTTTGCTCTGTTAATCTTTCCCTCGATCCTGACTAGTCTCCCAGTCCCTGCCACTGAAAAACATCCCCACAGCATGATGCTGCCATCACCATGCTTCACCGTAGGGATGGTCCCAGGTTTCCTCCAGACGTAACGATTGGCATTCAGGACAAAGGGTTCAATCTTTGTTCCATCAGACCAGAGAATCTTGTTTTTCATGGTCAGAGTCCTTCAGGTGCCTTTTGGCAAACTCCAAGTGGGCTGTTATCTGTCTTTTACTGAGGAGTGCCTTCCGTCTGGCCACTATACCATAAAGGCCTGACTGGTGGAGTGTTCTCCCATCTCCAGAGATGACCAAGAACCATCCATGACCAAGGCCCTTCTCCCCCGATTGCTCAGTTTGGCCGGGCGGCCAGCTTTAGGA
Source organism: Salmo salar (assembly GCF_905237065.1). NCBI lineage: Eukaryota > Metazoa > Chordata > Actinopteri > Salmoniformes > Salmonidae > Salmo > Salmo salar. The sequence continues at coordinate 75,284,196 of NC_059459.1, forward strand.
AGAGTCTTGGTGGTTCCAAACTTCTTCCATTTAAGAATGTTGGAGGCCACTGTGTTCTTGGGAACTTCAATGCTGCAGAGTTTTTTTGGTGCCCTTACCCAGATCGACATAATCCCTCGACATAATCCTGTCTCGGAGCTCTACGGACAATTCCTTCGACCTCATGGCTTGGTCAACTTAGGACCTTTTATAGACAGGTGTGTACCTTTCCAAATCATGTCCAATCAATTGAATTTACCACAGGTGGGCTCCAATCAAGTTGTAGAAACATCTCAAGGATGATCAATGGAAACAGGATGCACCTGAGCTCAATTTCAAGTCTTATAGCAAATTGTATTAATACTTCTGTAAATAAAGTATTTCTGCTTTTTATTTTTAATACATTTGCGAAAATGTATAAAAACCGGTTTTTGCTTTGTCATTATGGGGTATTGTGATGTCATTATGGGGTATTGTGATGTCATTATGGGGTATTGTGTGTAGATTTATGAGGAACAACATTTATTTAATCCATTTTAGAAAAAGGCTGTAACGTAATAAAATGTGGAAGAATTCAAGGGGTCTGAATACTTTCTAAATGCACTGTATTTATAGTAATACAATGATAATAAAACTATATGGATGTTCACATACATGCGCAGGCCAATTCCTGTTCAACTGAACACGGGAGCTTCTCCAAACATGTGCATGAGTTGACGACTTAAGATGGCATTGTACCCTGCCCCAGGCAATCAAAACTGTGTTTTATTTGTTTGTTATTTTACTCTGAGCCAGAAAACAGTATACCTCTCTGCCACCTCTCCATGTACATAGATATGTCTGTAGATAATAATAATAATAATAATTAAAAAGGACTACAGGCAGGGAAGTCTCTGGTAATGACTTAATTTGGCAGTGATGATGGAAGTGATGAAATGCTTGTGTGTGTTTGTGTTTGTGTGTGGCATGGTTGCGTTCCTGCCTGTGCATGCTTAAGTAGCATGTTTATAGAAGGTGTGGGTCATGTTAAGAAGAATGTACCCCCCAAAGCGTGTTCTGATATCCTGAACCCGTCCTCCCTCTGTCATTTTGAAACAACATGGAAAATGATAGTTGATTCACAGATCATGGTTATGTCGTAAAAGTCACAGAAAGGGTATTCAACCCCCATAACCCTGTTGGCACGACTTAAAAAACAACAACATCTTAACAAGTTATCGCAATAGACCTTTATGGTTTAGAAAGATAAAATCTAAATAAACATTAATCACATTGAGGTGAACTACCATGAAACGACCCTGCTCTTAAAGGGAAATTAACACAAAATTATACTTCATATTCATCATCTCCAGCATCACCTCAAAATCAACATTATGTGAAAATGGCGCGTGTCTATGTTTTGTGGGGAAAAAGGATGGAGGAAGATAAGTGTTTCCTATGACATAATTAACCAGTTAGTAGACAATTGGTTAAAATCACATGAAGCACACTGATGATGTCATTGGAAACACTTATCTATCCTGGATTCAATCCAACTTTATTTGTATAACACTGTTTAAAACCTTTTCCTGCAGTGGGCTAAATATTATCGCACAGAGTATTTCTTGGTAGTCGTAAACAAATCTACTTTGGAATAAATATACACATCGCACACATGGTAATGGACAATCTGTACCATGTCAGAATGGGGAACCTGTACCATGTCAGAATGGGAAACCTGTACCATGTCAGAATGGGAAACCTGTACCATGTCAGAATGGGAAACCTGTACCATGTCAGAATGGGGAACCTGTACCATGTCAGAATGGGCAACCTGCACCATGTCATAATGGGCAACCTGTACCATGTCAGAATGGGTAACCTGTACCATGTCAGAATGGGAAACCTGTACCATGTCAGATATAGAGTTGAAATGTATTACATTTTGAGTTTGCATCCCAATATTACACTTTATATACGTCACTGAAGAATGGAATATAACAAAACCATTTGACATAGAAACACCAGATTTTTGGCGTAAAAAAAAAAGTTGATTCATTCTGAAAAATATGAATAACATTCCACCCATGAGGCCACTAGAGGGAGATTTGGTCATTTGACTGCAGGAAAGGGCTACAAAACATGGAGAGCAATCAGTCGAGGACACTTAACAAGCATATACCCTGACCTAAACCTTACCAAACATCTAGCCACGCCATCAGGGACGTGGTTCCTTTCTTGGAAAAGGACGGGACAAAGCTAGCTAGCTCATAGTTTACAGACACAGCCTTAACAAGCTTATACACAGACATAAACCTTCCTAAACAACTAGCCACGCCATCAGGTAAAGTGTCACGCAACCATTCCCTTCTTGGAAGTGGACAAGACAAAAACTTTCCTAAACACCTAGTCTAGGAACTGTGACGAACGCAATGTAATGACCTTTTGGAAGTGGACAGGAAATAACTTGCTGATAGTTTATAGACAGACGTAGTCTCGATAACAAGCGACCAGACACAGCATCAAACAGCTCTATCTGTGGAGGAGACGGTGGCGAGAGGCCTGCAAACGATGGTGGTTAAACCACAACGCTATAACTGTCTGTTGGGGGGTATGTGCTGTGTATGGGGTATACATATTATAGGGTATTCCTAGAAAAAAGGGGGTCTGGATGGATGGTGCTATAACAGGTATACTATTCTGGGTAATGGAGGAGAGTGGAGAGAGAGAGTGAACAGAGTGAAAAAGAGAAAGAAACCGAGAGAGAGAGAGACAGAGAGAAAGAAACCAAGAGAGAGAGAGTGACCAGTTAGTGACTCCAGTAAACCACAGTTTGGTGTTAAGCAGAGAAACCACCAATTACTTTGTGAATGGACAGAGTGGAGTAGAGAGAGAGAGAGAAAGAGAGAAATAACCAGAGACAGAGACGAGAGAGAGAGAGAGAGACAGAGAGAGAGAGAGAGAGAGAGAGAGAGAGACAGAGAAAGACAGAGAGAGAGAGAGAGAGAGAGAGAGAGAGAGAGAGAGAGAAATAACCAGAGACAGAGACAGAGAGAGAGAGAGAGAGAGAGAGAGAGAGAGAGAGAGAGACAGAGAGAGAGAGAGACAGAGAGAGAGACAGAGAGAAATAACCAGAGACAGAGAGAGAGAGAGAGAGAGACAGAGAGAGAGAGAGACAGAGAGAGAGAGAGAGAGAGACAGAGAGAGAGAGAGAGAGAGAGAAATAACCAGACAGAGACAGAGAGAGAGAGAGAGAGAGAGAGACAGAGAGAGAGAGAGAGAGACAGAGAGAGAGACAGAGAGAGAGAGAGACAGAGAGAGAGAGAGAGAGAGAGAGAGAGAGAGAGAGAGAGAGAGAGTGAGTGTCAGGTCAGTTCCAGTATATGATGAGTCTAGTTAACCACAGTTTGATGCTAACCACTGAGTCAGATACTTGTAGGTCTACATTGAAATAGTTATGTTCTGCCGTGTAGCATTCCTCAAGTCTCATATAGGAGTAACACCTTCCCAGGCCTTAAATACAGTAAGAAATACATACAGGTACATCTCATACTGTACCCTACCACCTTCCAGACCTTTACAGTAAGTCAAATACAGTATAGTTACAGTAAACTCCCAGACACCGGACATGAATAAACGTCTAACTGTAACTGGCTCCATGTTTGAGTGTGAGGGGAACCGGTAGGTAGAGGCCTCCTTGGTGAAGCTAAAGGACAGACTGTCTTCTGGGAGGAGGGAGTGGGGGTGGAGGGGTTGGGGGTGAGGAAGACTTGGTTGGGGGTGAGGAAGACTTGGTTGGGTCAGAAGAGGAAATGTATAGCAGCACCATGCATCAACTGTACTACTGTGGCTATATGCTGACTTACTTGCCTCATTGAAACAGGAAGGGGCCTTACGTTAACTCTATACGTAGGCTTTCACACGGCCATACTTTGTTTCTACGCATCACTAATCACCTAGAGTAGACAGTGTAGCTAACAGGGTGGGAAGGAAGGAAGGGATATAGTCACATCTACCCCATAGTGACTGACTGACTGCTAGACTGACTCCTGCTGCTGTTGCTGAAATATGCAGTGAAGATCTTGGCTGGGCTGTGTGAAGGCAGGGACTTGAAAAGCTAGACAATATCACAGGGTCATGTCAAGGAAGAGGAGGGGCTGAGAGGAGAATGACAGAGACGGAGGGAAGGAGAGAAGGAGGGATGGAAGGAAGGAGGGAATAAGGGAAGGAGGGAAAGAGATCTCTCCCCATTTCAGCAACTATTGAGTCTATATCTTAGGACCATGACAGCTGATATCTAGGGTGACACCCAGCAGTTTAGTCCCCTCAACTTCCTCAAATCGCCACATTATTCAATAACAGATCTAGGTGAGGTTTAGGGTTGAGTGAGTGATTAGTCCTAAAAACGATGCTTTTAGTTTTTGAGATATAGTATTTAGCACCAGCCTATTGCTAGTTAACCATTCTATAACTGACTGGAGCTCTATGTTAAGGGTGGCAATTATTCATTTTAATGTTACAGCCATCGTGTATACTGTTGAGTCGTCAGCGTACGTAGATACACAGGCTTTATTCAAGGTCAGTGGAAGGTCATTAGTATGAACAGAAAACAACAATGGCCCTTGCCGGCTTTGCATTAGAGAGGCTTCCAGGAAAGAAAACCCTCTGTGTTCTATTAGATAATTAACCCTTGACCCATGATAAGGCTGAGGACGTAAATCCATAACACTTCAGTTTTTTCAGCAATAGGTTATGATCAATGATATCAACAGCCGCACCGAAGTCTAGTCAAACAGCTCCCACAATCTTCTGATTATCAATGTGAAACGACCTCCCTGCTCCTAAAGGGAAGATGAAAATAAATCAATTATACATCATATTCATCCTTTCAGCATCACCTCAACATCAACATATGTGAAAATGGCACGTTTCTATGTTCTGTAGTAAAAAAAACAGAGGAAGATAGTTGTTTCCAGTGACATCATTAACCAGTTAGTAGACAATTGGTTAAAATCACATGATGCACATGAGAGGCTGAGTTTTTTCAGCAATAGGTTATGATCAATAATATCAAAAGCCGCACTGAAGTCTAGTCAAACAGCTCCCACAATCTTCTCATTATCAATTTCTTTCAGCCAATAATTCTTCATTTGTCTGTGCCAAGCGTGTTGAGTGTAAGTCAGCCACGACATCCGACAGAGAATAAACAGAAGAACAGATTTTGAAGGTAAGCGGGTGAGAGACTTGGAACTTGGAGAGCTGCTAGGTGGATTCACCAATACGTCAGCATATCCTCGTCTACAGACATCAGACTGGAGGTTGGCCAGCGACCTTCTTGGAAAGAAACAAGATACGTGGTTGGTTGTAGTGGTTGCATCTCTGTGTTAGGTCACTAAGAACACCATCGCAAGTTGCAAATCATTTTAAGAAGACTAAGTACCATAATACTCTCCAGGAAACATCTCTAGGATGCCCTGTGTTTGTGTGGCCGGGATACTGTAGCAACGTTATACATCAGGGAGTGTTGAGTGGAGTCCTGCCATTTCTACCAGACTACAACCAACCACGCCCCTCAGTTCTCTAACAACCCATAATGCTAAAAACACACTCTCACAGCTCAGCTTTAACCTTCAAGAAAAGAGCCTTGAAACTATACTTTGTAGCTTTATAAATATCCAATGCAGCAACTGATGCAGTAAGTACTGTATCTAGATTCCACATATTTATTTTATTCAAGCTACAGAGTACTGAGCGCTAGGAGTGTTTTCTGTAGAAATCTTGCGTGTGATGCAAGCGGAGGCATGTGGCAGCGGCTAACCACTGAGGTGGTTTCATGCTTGGCCCCGGTGTTGGTGTGTGGGCTGTGGCAGACACACTCCAGAGACTGTCGGTGTGGTTGGCTAGCCTGGTGTAACCTACCGTTAGTGTAGCATAAAATAACATAGCATTAGCGTAACCTAGCGTTAGTGTAGCATAGCACAGCACAGCTGGGACCGCTGCGGTTTCACGCACCCTAGGAGACCTGCCTCAACAAGCAGCCTGCTGCTGGCTCTTAGAGCCCTCTGCTCCCTCTCTTCGCCACAGGAAACCACCATTCTGCAGCAGGGCAGGGGAAAACTCCATTCCGGCTCAATCATCATTAGAGTAGTTAGGGGGAAACAAGACGGGTGCCATTAAATGGCCTAATGGAATACGAAGAGGGAAACTGTGAGGGGTGCAGTGAGGGGAGCCATTCCGGCTCACTCAGCTTTAGAGTAGTCATAAGGAGCCATTCCATGGCATCGGAAGAGGGAATCTGGGCAGTGAGGGATCCCGTGAGCAGCAAATACATTCCTACTTACTCAACATAGGAGAAGATAGAAGGAAACTGAGGAGGGAAAGTCTCCCATGGGGAGGCCATTCCAGCTTGCTGCAGAGTAGGAGACAAGGCAGGGTTAGACACAGCGGCAGGCCTATTGGATGCCAGTTTCCACAGTGGAAGCCAATGAGAGGCTAGAGGACCAGAGGGATCTGAGCCTGAGACCTGTTATCCAAACCTCAGTATCTTACCCCCTCAGGAGAAGTTAGCGAAGTCAGCTACTATGCTCTATTTAACACAGTTCCCTAGTAATGCAGCACCCATAACAGGTACCTATCTAACCGCCAGAACCAGCAAGTAACAGGCCCACCAGCCTGGGTCAAATTACCCATAAAGCCCTGCATGTCAGCACACACACAGAAACTTCAGAGAAAGACAAACAGGTCCCACCTCGCTCCAGACAGACAGGAAATGTTCCAATGTATAAATGTTCCTTTTGCAGACAAGGCTAACAAGGAGCTTTAGAGTTTACATAGCTTGGCCATAAATGGATGTTGCATTTTACTTGATGAGTTATGTAGGCTTCTTCTAATCCATTGCTTTGTACTTCAATACAGATAGTGATACAATTAGGCTATATCTTTACATGAAATACCAAAGTTTGTCAGATTTCCAGTCATTCCAATTAATTGAATACCCATTGATCTTCAAGAATAGGACTTGGAAATATAGATTAGCCAAATTGTTTAACCTGAGCATAACCCGAAAACTCTGGACTTATTAGCCTACTCTGTTGGATATGATTTGGTTGTCATGGACGATTGATTGGGCTCAGTGCTTCGAGTTGAAAAATAAATGCTACTCTCATAGAATGGCAGGCTTTGATCCCTACCGAAAAGTGCTCTTTGCATTTCAAAAATGAATGCCATTTGCTGCTTTTGCTATACAGTGAGGAAAAAAAGTATTTGATCCCCTGCTGATTTTGTATGTTTGCCCACTGACAAAGAAATGATCAGTCTATAATTTTAATGGTAGGTTTATTTGAACAGCGAGAGACAGAATAACAACAAAAAAATCCAGAAAAACGCATGTCAAAAATGTTATAAAATGATTTGCATTTTAAGGCCAAGTCCTCCCAGATTGCAGTTCCTAGGGCTTCCACTAGATGTCAACAGTCTTTAGAAAGAGTTTCAGGCTGATTTTTGGAAAAATGACCCAGAAATTGTAGTTTTTCTAGGTGGCTCCCATTTTACCTTCAGTGTTTCCAAGCGCGTGGAGGAAAGCGCGTTCTTTCTTATTTATCTCCGGTAATGAACATAGTATTGTCCGTCTTAAATTGTATCATTTATTTGCGTATTAGGATAACTAAGGTTTGATTATAAACGTTGTTTGACTTGTTAGGAAAAGTTTATTAGTAACGTTTGGGATTCAATTTGTATGCATTTTGATGGAGGGAAACTGAGTGGATTGTTGACTGAAGCGCGCCAGCTAAACTGAGATTTAATGGATATAAAGAAGGACATTATCCAACAAAAGGACCATTTGTGATGTAACTGGGACCTTTTGGAGTGCCAACAGAAGAAGATCATCAAAGGTAAGGCATTTTTTATATCACTATTTCTGACTTTTGTGTCGCACCTGCCTGGTTGAAATATGATTTTCATGCTTTTGTATGCGGGGCGCTGTCCTCAGATAATCGCATGGTTTGATTTCGCCGTAAAGCCTTTTTGAAATCTGACACGGCGGCTGGATTAACTTGTTATGGATAGGGGGCAGTATTTTCACGGCCGGATAAAAAACGTACCCGATTTAATATTTTTATTACTCCTGCCCAGAAACAAGAATATGCATATAATTATTAGCTTTGGATAGAAAACACTCCAAAGTTTCGAAAACTGTTTGAATGGTGTCTGTGAGTATAACAGAACTAAAATGGCAGGCCAAAACCTGAGAAGATTCTGTACAGGAAGTACCCTGTCTGACCATTTCTTGGCCTTCTTTGCCATCTCTATCCAAAACAGGGGATCTCTGCTGTAACGTGACATTTTCTAACGCTCCCATAGGCTCTCAGAAGGCGCCAGAACGTTGAATGATGACTTTGCAGGCCATGGCTGAAAAACAGTAGCGCATTTGGTAAGTGGTCGATCTGAGAACAATGAGACTGGCGCGCGCGTGCACGAGACGACTCCATGTTTACATTTTCAGTCTTTGAACGAAAACAACGACTCCCGGTCGAAATATTATCGCTTTTTTACGAGAAAAATCGCATAAAAATTGATTTTAAACAGCGTTTGACATGCTTCGAAGTACGGTAATGGAATATTTTGAAATTTTTTGTCACGATACGCGCCGGGCGCGTCACCCTTCGTTACCCTTCGGATAGTGTCTTGAACGCACGAACAAAACGCCGCTATTTGGATACAACTATGGATTATTTGGAACCAAAACAACATTGGGTGATGAAGTAGAAGTCCTGGGAGTGCATTCTGACGAAGAACAGCAAAGGTAATCAAATTTTTCTTATAGTAAATCTGAGTTTGGTGAGTACCAAACTTGGTGGGTGTCAAAATAGCTAGCCATGATGGCCGGGCTATCTACTCAGAATATTGCAAAATGTGCTTTCACCGAAAAGCTATTTTAAAATCGGACACCGCGATTGCATAAAGGAGTTCTGTATCTATAATTCTTAAAATAATTGTTATGTTTTTTGTGAACGTTTATCGTGAGTAATTTAGTAAATTCACCGGAAGTGTTCGGTGGGAATGCTAGTTCTGAACGTCAAATGCTATTGTAAAAAGCTGTTTTTTTATATAAATATGAACTTGATTGAACAAAACATGCATGTATTGTATAACATAATGTCCTAGGAGTGTCATCTGATGAAGATCATCAAAGGTTAGTGCTGCATTTAGCTGTGGTTTTGTTTTTTGTGACATTATATGCTAGCTTGAAAAATGGGTGTCTGATTATTTCTGGGTGGGTACTCTGCTGACATAATCTAATGTTTTGCTTTCGCTGTAAAGCCTTTTTGAAATCGGACAGTGTGGTTAGATAAAGGAGAGTCTTGTCTTTAAAATGGTGTAAAATAGTCATATGTTTGAAAAATTAAAGTTTTCGGATTTTCGAGGAGTTTGTATTTCGCGCAACGCCCGTCATTGGATATTGGAGCAGGTGTTCCGCTAGCTGAACGTCTAGATGTAAGAGGTTAACAAGAAGTTAAGCTTTATTTTGATGTATAACACATTTTCAAGAATGTTAAATATTTGAATTTAGTATTTTGAATTTCGCACTCTGCAATTTCACTGGATGTTGGCCAGTGCCAACATACCGTCCCACCTACCCTAGAGAGGTTAATGACTTTTTACAAATCAAAATCATTTTTTGGTTGTTGAAATGACATAGAAACAATGTTGATTCAATGGGTTTTTGCCCAGTGGGATAGGCCCTGATCCGCATTATGCAGATGTTGCAGGATAAACATTCACTGTCTGTCCACTGGTCCCAAAAACAATGATTGATAGGCAGCTTAAACTTCATTTGACCCATTATTGGGTTAAAATACACATATACGCTACATTTGTGAACAGCCATCCACCACAACTACAATCTGTAAGGTGCAAATAGCTAAATGAGAGAGCAGAAGTGTGATTCACATCATTGAGCTATATAGATATCAATAATAAGTGATATCCGTATTGCCCGTAGGATACACCACTGCTGTTGTCTTTACTCTCCTGTAGGCTACACCACTGCTGTTGTCCTTACCTCCAAGCGTTTATTCAAGTTGGATGTATAATCTTTGGATGCCGACAGTAGTTGCACCATTGGAAGACATACCGTGCCTTCAGAAAGTATTCACACCCCTTTACTATTTCCAGATTTCTGTTGTGTTATTGCCTGAATTTAAAATTTATTAAATTGAGATTTTGTTGGTCACACAATACCCTATAATGTCAAAGTGGAACTATGCTTTTCGTGATTTTTACAAATGTTTACAAAAATGGAAAGCTGAAATGTCTTGAGACAATAAGTATTCAACCCCTTTGTTATGGCAAGCCTAGATTAGTTCAGGAATAAAAATGCGCTTAACAAGTAACATAATAAGTTGCATGGACTCACTCTGTGTGCAACATGCTTTTTGAATGACTACCTCATCTCTGTACTCCACACATACAATTATCTATAACGTCCCTCAGTCGAACAGTGAATTTCAAACAGATTCAACTACAAAGACCAGGGAGGTTTTCTAATGCCTCATAAAAAAGGGCACCTATTCGTAGATGGGTCAAAATAACTTAAAAAGCAGACATTGAATATCCCGTTGAGCGTGGTGAAGTTATAAATTACACTTTGGATGGTGTATGAATACACCCAGTCACTACAAAGACACAGGATTCTGTCCTAACTCAGTTGCTGGAGAGGAAGGGAAAGGGGGATACCTAGTCAGTTGTACAACTGAATGCATTCAACTGAAATGTGTCTTCCACACTTAACCCAACCCCTCTGAATCAGAGAGGTGCAGTTGGCTGCCTTAATCAACATCCACAGCACCCAGGGAACAGTGGGTTAACTGCCTTGCTCAGGGGTAGAACGACTGATTTTTACCTTGTCAGCTTGGGGATTTAATCCAGCAACCTTTCGGTTACTGACCCAACGCTCTAACCACTAGGCTACCTGTTGCCAGGAAACCTCTCAGGGATTTCACCATGAGGCCACTTCAGACATAAGGAATTTTTGAAATTTTTTATTTTTTAGCTAGGCAAGTCAGTTAAGAACAAATTCTTATTTTCAATGACGGACTAGGAACAGTGCCCCTGAACTGCCTTGTTCAGGGGCAGAACGACAGATTTTTACCTTGTCAGCTCAGGGATTCGATCTTGCAACCTTTCGGTTACTAGTCCAACGCTCAAACCACTAGGCTACACTGCCGCCCAATGGCGGCACAACTTCTACATTTGAACTCAGACCAAGAAACAAAAATACCTGCTGTTTGATCTGACAATTAATCTAGATGGTTGTTTATTCATCTCATATAAAACTGTAAAAGACCTCGGCGTTACTCTGAAGACTGATCTTTTGACAAATATATAAACACATATTTCAAAAGTAGCATTTTTTCCATCTTCGTAACACTGCAAAAATCTGAAACTTTTTGTCAAAAGATCATGCAGAAAAGATAATCTATGCTTTTGTCACTTTTAGATTAGACTACTGGAATTCTCATAATGTATGGATTATTTTGACTATAACAAATACTCAGATGAAACATATTGTGCTATTTATCACAGACTACTTTGTGTCAAAGTTTAACAAGGGCTCTCTCTTCACCAGTGTCATGATCAAAGATATGATCAAGAGCCTCACATACAGTATATCGTTTGGTCATTGTGCTGCCACTGAATGAATTGTGAGCAAGGCCTCAAAAAAGCTTTATATACCAGAGCTGCGAGAAAGGTTCTATATATTATTGAAACAATATTGCGATTGTTTGTGAGAATGCCAACAGGTGTGGTTCCCATGGGGGACAAATTCTATTGGGGGAAGGTTCCCGTGGGGGTTGCCATGGAAGACAAGAAGGGGAGTGAGGTGTGTGTGTGTGTGTGCTCAAACACACATGCATGTGGGGGTCTGGGAGAGTAAGTGTGTCCATCTGATGAATGGGCATGTGCCCGAACTCAATTTTATACACTAATTGTAGTCTCACCCATTCATTTCTAATTGATTTCACAGTTCACGAAAGTTAAATAAAACACCCAAAATGTAATGAAAATCATTAAAATGTATTTTGTGTGTTCAGATGCCCTGTGTGGACAAAGTCATGGAACCTTATGACAATCAGATTAAATTAACTACATCTTTCAGCGAGAAAACTTGTAAATCGGTCCAATTCAACCGGAACACAGCAGGAAGGTTAACATCCAACAACCAATTTGAGAGATCTTGGAGAAATAAAGAAAAAAGGAAAAAGAAAGAATAAAAAAAGATGTAATCAATTTTGAATTCAGGCTGTAACACAGCAAAAATATGGAATAGTCAAGGGGTATGCATACTTGTCTGAAGGCACGGTAGCTTGGACTGTAGCTGTAATCCATTACACACATTTGGCGTGTCGTTTTAGGGGTCTCTGACTTGTGGACAGACTCGCTCAGTCAGAACAAACTTAAACTTGCACCTTTTTTCAATGCTGATTTGAATCTCATTCAGAAAACAGAAAAGTGTCAAAAATATTTTTTTGCGCAAACATCCTTTCTGAATTTAAAAGTAATCCTAGAATGAATCAAGTTTTTCAAAGTATCTGTAATCAGATTACAATATTTTTGCTGGTAATTTAACGGATTACATTTTTTGTAATCAGTTACTCCTCAACCCTGCGTAAAATCCCTTCAACCATCGAAAAATTCACAGATAAAACCTGACCTCCTCTGAACCACAGGTCACAGGGTCACAAGGCACTTTCCCTTTACAACACGTTTCTGTTCTGTTCCGTCCCACCAGGAAGGAATGTTGGGATAGTTTACGTAATATACCAAGAAACTGTCTAAATCATGACACTTCAACTCACGTTAGATACTGCCAACCCCTGACCTCTGAACTACATATTGATCCCATACAACTGCTGTTCCACTGTTGCTTTCAGTGACCCTACTAGCAAGGATTTATGAGTATTGCAGTAATTTAGTAATTTAGAGATATTGTAAGGTGTGCGTACTGGCGGCAGAGAAGTCAGGCGCAGGAGAGCAAAACGGTAGTTTAATAAATAAAACCACCGTAAACAGTACAAATAAATCAATGGGTAAAACCCGTCACACACCAGCATAACGTGCACAAGCACTACAACAAACAATTCCGGACAAGGACATTGGGGGGGAACAGAGGGTTAAATACACAACATGTAATGAATGGAATTGGAACCAGGTGTGTGGAAAGACAAGACAAAACAAATGGAAAATGAAAGGTGGATCGGCGATGGCTAGAAGACCGGTGACGTCGACCGCCAAACGCCGCCCGAACATGGAGAGGGACCGACTTCGGAGGAAGTCGTGACAGATATTACTTTCTCATGCTGCAGAGGGGAGAGAAAGTGTGTGTGTGGGGGGGATCACCTGTGAGGGTTAGGCAGCCAGCTGCCTAGTTAATAACGTAAGTGGAGTTATGTTACAAGCCAATTTCCAGCAGGGCACTCCATCACTGACAGTTCAAATCTTAAATAGATCCTAACTCCACAACACGTTGGTCAAACTTTTCAGTAATGGACGACGATACATTTTTTTTATCAGCATGGCCTTATTTATTTTACAGCATATTGGATGACTGTCATTCATGTTCCATTCACCCAGCTCAAACATAGATAGGTTTAGGCTACTACATGATACACACATTCCCAGTACCCATCATAAGATTGCTAGAACCTAGCCTATGAATGAACGTTTACGTAGGTGCACAGGTTGAGAGAAAAATTTGAGTAATCAAGGTGACAGACAGTGACACAATCAATACCACATTGGACACTCTTGCTTGCATCAAGCTGATCTAGGGTGTAATCATTATTCCAACAGCTGCAAATGAGAGTTTCTATTGGAAAAATTCAGGTATGTTTATCCCCGTATCATTCCGTTGGCTTCCTCTTAGGAAATGTTTTTCAACAGAATCGGTGGAATGAATACACACCTGATCACATGCAAACAATCCCCAAAAAACATTTCCACTGCATTTCAGCCCTGCCACAAAAGGACCAGCTGACATCATGTCAGTGATTCTCTCGTTAACACAGGTGTGAGTGTTGACGAGGACAAGGCTGGAGGTCACTCTGTCATGCTGATTGAGTTCGAATAACAGACTGGAAGCTTCAAAAGGAGGGTGGTGCTTGGAATCATTGTTCTTCCTCTGTCAACCATGGTTATCTACAAGGAAACACGTGCCATCATCATTGCTGTGCACAAAAAGGGCTTCACAGGCAAGGATATTGCTGCCAGTAAGATTGCACCTAAATCAACCATTAATCGGATCATCAAGAACTTCAAGGAGATCGGTTCAATTGTTGTGAAGAAGGCTTCAGGGTGCCCAAGAAAGTCCAGCAAGTCCAGCAGCAAGTCCAGCAAGTTGATTCAGCTGCGGGATCAGGGCACCACCAGTACAGAGCTTGCTCAGGAATGGCAGCAGGCAGGTGTGAGTGCATCTGCACGCACAGTGAGGCGAAGACTTTTGGAGGATGGCCTGGTGTCAAGAAGGGCAGCAAACAAGCCACTTCTCTCCAGGAAAAACATCAGGGACAGACTGATATTCTGCAAAAGGTACAGGGATTGGACTGCCGAGGACTGGGGTAAAGTCATTTTCTCTGATGAATCTCCTTTCCGATTGTTTGGGGCATCCGGAAAAAAGCTTATCCGGAGAAGACAAGGTGAGCGCTACCATCAGTCCTGTGTCATGCCAACAGTAAAGCATCCTGAGACCATTCATGTGTGGGGCTGCTTCTCAGGCTCACCCACAATTTCGCCTAAGAACGCAGCCATGAATAAAGAATGGTACCAACACATCCTCCGAGAGCAACTTCTCCCAACCATCCAGGAACAGTTTGGTGACAAACAATGCCTTTTCCAGCATCATGGAGCACCTTTCCATAAGGCAAAAGTGATAACTAAGTGGCTTGGGGAACAAAACAAAAAATATATTGGGTCCATGGCCAGGAAACTCCCCAGACCTTAATCCCATTGAGAACTTGTGGTCAATCCTCAAGAGGCGGGTGGACAAACAAAAACCCACAAATTCTGACAAACTCCAATCATTGATTATGCAAGAATGGGCTGCCATCAGTCCGGATGTGGCCCAGAAGTTAATTGACAGCATGCCAGGGCGGATTGCAGAGGTCTTGAAAAAGAAGGATCAACACTGCAAATATTTACTCTTTGCCTCAACGTCATGTAATTGTCAATAAAAGCCTTTGTCACTTATGAAATGCTTGTAATTGTACTTCAGTATTCCATAGTCACATCTGACAAAAATATCTAAAGACACTGAAGCAGCAAACTTTGTGAAAATTAATATTTGTGTCATTCTCAAAACGTTTGGCCACGACTATACAACAAATCAGCTGTCTGTGACCAGGCGAAAAAAACCTTTCCAAGACAAACCTTCATATCATAACCGCTAACCGCTACACACAGCCTACATCACTGTCAGCATATTAGCTAACATCATCGTCAACATAGCTATTAGAACTAACACGTTAGTAAACCAGCTACAATCAGCTTCCCTCTCCTATGACACGGTCACTTTGAAAGTCACTAAGCTCTTCAGTAGGGGCCATTCTACTGCCTATGTTTGGCTATGGAGATTGCATGGCTGTGTGCTCGATTTTATAAACCTGTCAGCAAAGGGTGTGGCTGAAATAGCAGAATCTACTAATTTCAAGGGGTGTCCACATAGCTGTGTATATAGAGTGTAGCTAGCTCTCACCTCTTTCTTGTTTCTCCTTAGCTTTTGAAGAAATTCATTTGTTAAAAACTGTTCAACTATTGTCTTTCTCTCTTTGAGTCAACTACTCACCACATTTTATACACTGCAGTGATAGCTAGCTGTAGCTTATGCTTTCAGTACTAGATTAATTCTCTGAACATTTGATTGGGTGGACAACATGTCAGTTCATGCTACAAGACCTCTGATAGGTTGGAGGAAGTCCTCTGGAAGATGTCATAATTACTGGTTAAGTCTATAGGAGGGGGTGAGAACCATGAGCCTTCTAGGTCTTGTATTTAAGGCAATGTACCCAGAAGAGGACGGAAAGTAGCTGTCATCCGTTTGCACCCTGGTGCCACCCTACAGAGTGCTGTTGCGGCTACTGTAGACCTTTGCAAAACAGTGTGTTTTAATCAATTATTTGGTGACCCATCCCTCCTCTGAGGAGTCTCCACTGGCCTACCTACTGATCTCTTTCTCTCCCCTTCTCTCCTTCTTTCTCACTCCATCCACTACTGTTGCAGGTACTGGTGCAGACACTACTGCTGGAGGTACTGGTGCAGACACTACTGTTGCAGGTACTGGTGCAGACACTACTGCTGGAGGTACTGGTGCAGACACTACTGCTGGAGGTACTGGTGCAGACACTACTGCTGGAGGTACTGGTGCAGACACTACTGCTCCCTCCATCTCTCCCTCCCTCCCTCCCTCTACATCTCTCTCTCTCCCTCCTCTCCCTCTCTCTCCCTTTCCCTCTCCCTCTCCATCTCTCTCCCTCTCTCTCTCTCTCTCTTAATTTCTTCATCCCTCTCTCTCTCCATCCCTATCCATCTCCATCTCTCTCCATCTCTCTTCCTCCCACTCCATCTCTCTCTCTCCCTCCCTCTCCATCTCCATCTCTCTCTCTCCCTCCCTCCCTCTCCATCTCTCCCTCCCTCTCAATCTCTCTCTCCCGCTCTCTCTCTCCCGCTCTCTCTCTCCCTCCCTATCTCTCTCCCTCCCTCTCCATCTCTCTCCCTCCCTCTCCATCTCTCTCCCTCCCTCTCCATCTCTCTCCCTCCCTCTCCATCTCTCTCCCTCCCTCTCATCTCCATCTCTCTCTCTCCCTCCCTCTCCATCTCTCTCTCTCTCTCTCTCTCTCTCCCTCCCTCCCTCTCCCCCTCTCTCTCTCTCTCCCTCTCTCCATCTCCCTCACCATCTCTCTCCCTCTCTCCCTCCATCTCCATCTCCATCTCCCTCCCTCCCTCCCTCTCCATCTCTCTCCCTCTCCCTCCATCTCTCTTCATCTCTCTCTCCCTCTCATCTCTCTCTCCCTCTCCCTCCCTCTCCATCTCTCTCTCTCTCTCCCTCCCCATCTCTCCATTCTTCCTCTCCTCTGGCCCATACACACAGTGAGTTAGCCACCGTTAGTTATCAGAAGCTATTTTAGGAACAGAGAACCAACTAAATAAATATGTAGAGCAACTGGGGCCTCTGTTGACAAACACACACTCTTCCCTTCAGTTGCCGACTGACCGGTGTGTGTGTGTGTGTGTGTGTGCATCAGTGGAGGCTGCTGAGGGGAGGATGGCTCATAATAATGGATGGAACGGAGCCAATGGAATGACATCAAACACATGTAGACCATTGTAACTTTTGGATTGCGTGTGACAATGATCATCGGTCTTCCTCATTAGTGAGCTAGATGCCTTTCGGGGCCCTGTGAGAGAGACAGTCGTGTCTCCCAAATGGCTCACTATTCCCTATAGCCCATAACCCTCTGGTAAAAGGTTGTGCACTATATGGGGAATAGGGTGCCATTTTGGACATAGCCAGGGACAGGAACGGAGCCAGACACCTAGCAGCTAGCTAGGACTTCTATTTCCAAGAGAGATAGCTAGGCCCATTCACCATAGAACTAGTGAGATAGCTACAGTAGGCATTCCCACTCACAGCCAGAGGATCTCTGGCTAGATAGTATTCTCCATGGATAAAAATAATCTAACAACAATGCTAAGCTAAATCAGCTAGCCAGGAAAGAGGTTGCTAGCAGTTATGGTCAGGGTTGGCGAGGCTACTTTCTAAATGTAATCCGTTACAGTTACTAGTTACCTGTCCAGAATTGTAATCAGTAACGTAACTTTTGGATTACCCAAACTCAGTAACGTAATCTGATTACATTTAGTTACTTTTAGGTTAATTTCCCCTTAACCTGTTGGGTCTAGGGGGCAGCATTTGCACGTCTGGATAAAAAAAATGTACCCGATTTAATCTGGTTACTAATCCTACCCAGTAACTAGAATATGCATATACTTATTATATATGGATAGAAAACACTCTAAAGTTTCTAAAACTGTTTGAATGGTGTCTGTGAGTATAACAGAACTCATTTGGCAGGCAAAACCCTGAGACATTTTCTGACAGGAAGTGGATACCTGATGTGTTGTATTGACTTTAAACCTATCCCATTGAAAAACACAGGGGCTTAGGAATATTTTGGCACTTCCTATTGCTTCCACTAGATGTCACCAGCCTTTACAAAGTGTTTTGAGTCTTCTGGAGGGAGATCTGACCGAACAAGAGCCATGGAACGATGATGTCCCATTAGACACCTGGCGCGCGAGTTCATGTTGGGTACCCTCGTTCCAATACGTTATAAAAGAGTATGCATTCGTCCACCTTGAATATTATTCATGTTCTGGTTAAAAAGGCCCTAATGATTTATGCTATACAACGTTTGACATGTTTGAACGAACAGAAATATGTTTTTTCCCCTCGTTCATGACGAGAAGTCCGGCTGGCTTACATCATGTGCTAACGAGACGGAGATTTTTGGACATAAATGATGAGCTTTTTTGAACAAAACTACATTCGTTATGGACCTGTGATACCTGGAAGTGACATCTGATGAAGAGAATCAAAGGTAATGGATTATTTACATAGTATTTTCGATTTTAGATCTCCCCAACATGACGTCTAGTCTGTATCGCGAACGCGTATTTTTCTGGGCGCAGTGCTCAGATTATTGCAAAGTGTGATTTCCCAGTAAGGTTATTTTTAAATCTGGCAAGTTGATTGAGTTCAAGAGATGTAAATCTATAATTCTTTAAATGACAATATAATATTTTACCAATGTTTTCTAATTTTAATTATTTAATTTGTGACGCTGACTTGACTGCCGGTTATTGGAGGGAAACGATTTCCTCAACATCAATGCCATAGTAAAACGCTGTTTTTGGATATAAATATGAACTTGATAGAACTAAAAATGCATGCATTGTCTAACATAATGTCCTAGGAGTGTCATCTGATGGAGATTGTAAAAGGTTAGTGCATCATTTTAGCTGGTTTTATGGTTTTGGTGACCCTGTCTTTGACTTGACAAAACATTACACACAACTCTTGTAAATGTACTGTCCTAACATACTCTAAATGTATGCTTTAGCCGTAAAACTTTTTTGAAATCGTAAAACGTGGTTAGATTAAGGAGATGTTTATCTTTCAAATGGTGTAAAATAGTTGTATTTTTGAAAAATTTGAATTTTGACATTTATTTGGATTCAAATTTGCCGCTCTTGAAATGCACCTGCTGTTGATGGAGTGCACCACGGGTGGCACGCTAGCGTCCCACCTAGCCCCAAGAGGTTAAGAGGCATTAGAAGAAGACTTGATTTATCCTGCAATGTTACAGTTGCAATAGCTTGCAATATATGGATGTTACACCTAAACGACATCTATTGAAGGATAAATCAATGTTAAAGTTTACATAGCTGGCCATATATGGATGTTAAATGTTACTTTATGGGTTGGTTATGTAGGCTTCTTCTAACCCATCTCTTTCTACTACATATAATAACATGATTAAATGACATCTTTACATTAATAACCACTGTCTATCAGAAATTCCAGACATTCCAATAAACCCCTGGATCTTCAAGAATAGGACTTGGAAATATGGAAGTATAGATTAGACAAATTGTTTTACTTGAGCATGACCCCAAAACTAAGGATTTATTAGCCAGCCCTCCTCTCTAGTTTATGATTATGTTGTCACGGAGGATTGATTGGGCTCATGGAATGGCATGCTTTGAGCACTACTGAAAAGTGCTATTTACGTGTGAAAAATGAATGCCATATACTGCATTTGCTACAGGCCTATTGTTTACCTTTTAGTTGGTGACACTTTGATATCTTGGTAATCTGCAACTGTTTAAAGGACAAATCCACAGATGAAACAATAACAAAATGGTCGCCCCGCCTCTGTTTTGGTAAAAAGCTGAGGGATGGGCCTGGAGAAATGTAACCACTCTCAGATTAATAGACACAGCTATGGATGCAAGGACTGACCATCCATGATTTTAAAATGATTTTTTTAACCATGTTGTGAGGCTATACAGTGTTTGTTTACATTTACAATGTTTACAAACATTGAAGAAAACAGGCTTATATTGTGGGTTCTCATGGATTGTGACAGTTGAACTAAGCTCATGAGGCATTTATAAGTTCTATTCTTCAAGAATCAATGAATATATATATATATACTGCTCAAAAAAATAAAGGGAACACTTAAACAACACATCCTAGATCTGAATGAAAGAAATAATCTTATTAAATACTTTTTTCTTTACATAGTTGAATGTGCTGACAACAAAATCACACAAAAATAATCAATGGAAATCTAATTTATCAACCCATTGAGGTCTGGATTTGGAGTCACACTCAAAATTAAAGTGGAAATCCACACTACAGGCTGATCCAACTTTGATGTAATGTCCATAAAACAAGTCAAAATGAGGCTCAGTAGTGTGTGTGGCCTCCACGTGCCTGTATGACCTCCCTACAACGCCTGGGCATGCTCCTGATGACAGTCTGTGGTGCAACGTGGCATTGGTGGATGGAGCGAGACATGATGTCCCAGATGTGCTCAATTGGATTCAGGTCTGGGGAACGGGCGGGCCAGTCCATAGCATCAATGCCTGCCTCTTGCAGGAACTGCTGACACACTCCAGCCACATGAGGTCTAGCATTGTCTTGCATTAAGAGGAGCCCAGGGCCAACCGCACCAGCATATGGTCTCACAAGGGGTCTGAGGATCTCATCTCGGTACCTAATGGCAGTCAGGCTACCTCTGTGTGGCCCCCCAAAGAAATGCCACCCCACACCATGACTGACCCACCGCCAAACCGGTCATGCTGGAGGATGTTGCAGGCAGCAGAACGTTCTCCACGGTGTCTCCAGACTCTGTCACATCTGTCACGTGCTCAGTGTGAACCTGCTTTCATCTGTGAAGAGCACAGGGCGCCAGTGGCGAATTTGCCAATCTTGGTGTTCTCTGGCAAATGCCAAACGTCCTGCACGGTGTTGGGCTGTAAGCACAACCCCCACCTGTGGACGTCGGGCCCTCATACCACCCTCATGGAGTCTGTTTCTGACCGTTTGAGCAGACACATGCACATTTGTGGCCTGCTGGAGGTCATTTTGCAGGGCTCTGGCAGTGCTTCTCCTGCTCCTCCTTGCACAAAGGAGGAGATAGCGGTCCTGCTGCTGGGTTGTTGCCCTCCTACGGCCTCCTCCACGTCTCCTGATGTACTGGCCTGTCTCCTGGTAGCGCCTCCATGCTCTGGACACTACGCTGACAGACACAGCAAACCTTCTTGCCACAGCTCGCATTGATGTGCCATCCTGGATGAGCTGCACTACCTGAGCCACTTGTGTGGGTTGTAGACTCCGTCTCATGCTACCAGTAGAGTGCAAGCACCGCCAGCATTCAAAAGTGACCAAAACATCAGCCAGGAAGCATAGGAACTGAGAAGTGGTCTGTGGTCCCCACCTGCAGAACCACTCCTTTATTGGGGGTGTCTTGCTAATTGCCTATAATTTCCACCTGTTGTCTATTCCATTTGCACAACAGCATGTGAAATGTATTGTCAATCAGTGTTGCTTCCTAAGTGGACAGTTTGATTTCACAGAAGTGTGATTGACTTGGAGTTACATTGTGTTGTTTAAGTGTTCCCTTTATTTTTTTGAGCAGTGTATATAAAATGTATAAGACCAAAACTGCATGTAGCAACTACAGATTGTCCCTTTAAGTCTATCAAATGTGTGTGAGTTTGAGCATGTGTCCATTAGGCCTATGGGATTTTATCAGCATGAATCAGATTGAGCAATAAAAGCCCCACTTCTATTCCATAGGCTGGGATCCGCACGATGCAGCTGTTGCAAGAGCGCATGTTTCACTGGTTTCAAAAACAATGATTGATAGGCAGCTTAAACTTCTTGAATTCAACCATTATTGGGTTCAAATACACATTCAGATTTGTGAACAGCCATCCACAACAACCACAATCCGTAAGGCACAAATAGCTAAATGAGAGAGCAACAGTGTGATTCACATCAATGTGTGATATCAATAAGTGATATCCGTATCGCCGTGGACTATAAAACTGCAGTCTTACCTCCAAGCGTTTATTCAAGTTGGATAATCTTTGGATGTCGACAGCAGTCGCACTATTGGAAGACATGGCTTGGACTGTGGCCTACAAAAGCTTATTCCTGCTAATTTCCCGCGATCCATCAAACCCATTTGGTGTGTCATGATAGTGGTCTCTGACTTGTGGTCAGACTTGCTCAGGTGGAACAAATGTAAACTTGCACCTTTTTTCAATGCTGATTTGAATGCCATTGAGAAAACAGAGAAGTGTCAAAGATGTATTTTAGCAAACATCCTTTCTGAATTTAAAAGTAATCCTCGAAGTAATCATCTAGTTTTTCAAAAGTATCTGTAATCTGATTACAATATTTTAGCTGGTAATGTAACGGATTACAGTTAACGTTTTTTTTTGTAATTCCTTACATGTAACAGATTACATGTAGTCTGTTACTCCCCAACCCTGGTTATGGTTGTCACTAGCTAGTCGCAGTAGAGAACGGTGCTGTAGCGAATAATAAACTCACTTCTTAGTTCTCTCTCCCTCCCTCTCCATCTAGCAAAGCAGGCCAATTAGGCATAGCGCTAAGGTAGCTCACGATGAGTTCTCAGTCAGGGTTGGGCCAGGGAAGCTACAGTAGCCGACGCTAGCTGGGTTAGTGGGGCAAATCCCAGCATGTATTATGGGCACGGCCTAAAATTAACACCAACCACCTGCCAAATGTGGGTAGATGTTGGCATTGGTGGGTAAAATATCTATTTCACCAGCCATGTTGGTGGGTGGTCAGGGCTCCACAGTACGAGCATTTCACTCACATTTATGAATAAAAATAGTCAAGTATGATCACATTCATAGTAACATACTATAAATAATGCAGTAGCTGTTTTTCAAAGTATTTTTGCCGTTTTGTTTCATAGCTGGTAAATGAATCTCACAAAGTCAAAGACCTACGATAGCCTATTCATTCCTGCGCTGCAACACTGCCTGGCTGGGGGCTATGCGCATGTGAAGTGATGAGTGAAAGATTGATTTTTAGAAGCGCTGCACACAGGCACAAGTCTACTGAAGTGAGACTTTGTCCTTGTGTTTCTTGGCTATTTACATTGTTTTGTTCACAATCTAGGTTGTTTTTCTATGTTTGAGTTTCAACTGCTAGTGAAGAGAAGACAAGGCTTCTACTAGTCAGACTCAATCTCA
This sequence comes from Salmo salar, assembly GCF_905237065.1. Classification (NCBI taxonomy): domain Eukaryota; kingdom Metazoa; phylum Chordata; class Actinopteri; order Salmoniformes; family Salmonidae; genus Salmo; species Salmo salar. The sequence goes on from NC_059459.1 coordinate 75,307,509, forward strand.
CAGGCACAAACATGACTGGAGTTAAATTACCTCGGTAACCTCCCGCCCTTAAAGGGGAAGGTGAACATTTTTGTCTCATCTGTGACATTTTGGTTAAAAGACTCACATCATAAAAACTGAAATTAAACAATATACCACCTTACTTGTTACTAGTAATACATTTTTTTTTTTTTTAACATTACAAAGCATGCTCATCTGTTTTTTTGTGTTTTGTTGGTGTAAATTATTGCAGAAAATATATTTTGGCAGTTAAAAAAATCTAATTTTTTTAAATCTAATTGCCACAGTGGCTGGTGGAGCAAATAGTTAATTTATGCCCTGATTATGGGCTTGAGCCAAAGGACTGTTACTGGCTGAGTAACCTAGCTACTCCAGAGTCCTGATATACCCTCAGAGCCTGTTTAAACCCAGGACTCCCTTGTAAAATACCTTCTTTATCCCAATGGGACTCTTTGGAAAAGTTGAATGAAAAAAAGCTTCACCATCTAATTGAACAAACACAGAGGTTCTAGAAGCTAAACCAACAGTTTCAGATTGATAGAATGGATGGGAATGACTATTACATCATCGTTAGAGTAGAACCTTTTAACATTTCAAAGATTTACATAAATGTAAAAAAAAACAGCCGTTGACAGAAAAATTGGCTCGATTAAGATTTATGACCAAACAAAGGGACAAATCTGATTGGTGCTGGATTTCCATGGAAAACATCATTTGAAAGACAGAACAAAGTGATTGATGTGTCACAGACAGTTTTGTGGGCGCATTCTCTTCTATTCCATAATCAGATTTTTATTATTTTTATTATCCATTATCACCATCAATCTTTTTGTCCAAGACGACATTGCAAAAAATGTCTTCTACATATTTATACGGTTATAAATAAATAAATAACTTATAAATAACCTACGGCTACAATTCCAGGTGAGGTGATGAGGTGACATCATTATACCTGGCATTTCTCCTTCCAAATCAGTTCCGCCTCGTCTCAATAAAGTTATGAAAAAAAGGAAACACGGACGGAGACAGACACAGACTAACATCACATCACTGTTCAGGAATCTGACTTTGAACACCTGTCTGTATCCCAAATGGCACCCTATTCACTATGTTCCCTGGTCAAAGTAGTGCACTAGAGTCTGAAATGGCACCCTATTCACTATGTGCCCTGGTCAAAGTAGTGCACTAGAGTCTGAAATGGCACCCTATTCCCTATGTGCCCTGGTCAAAGTAGTGCACTAGAGTCTGAAATGGCACCCTATTCCCTATGTGCCCTGGTCAAAGTAGTGCACTACAGTCTGAAATGGCACCCTATTCCCTACGTGCCCTGGTCAAAGTAGTGCACTAGAGTCTGAAATGGCACCCTATTTCCCATGTGCCCTGGTCAAAGTAGTGCACTAGAGTCTGAAATGGCACCCTATTCCCTATGTGCCCTGGTCAAAGTAGTGCACTAGAGTCTGAAATGGCACCCTATGCCATTTGGGACACTATCTGTGAATGATCTTCTCCATAAGTGGAAAAGACAGCTCAGAGAACAAGGAGGAAAGGAGGATCATAGGAGGAGGGATGATGTAGCCGGCAGGGTGGATTACCTGGCCTGGTACGAGCTGGGGAACGAAGGGATGAGGCGAGACAAAGAGAGGGATGGAAAAAGAGAGGGAGGAATCTAAATTACAGGGTAAGAAGAAGGAAACACAGAGGGAGGGGTTCTACATGGTTGATATTAACTGTATCATAGCAATACGTGTGTGTGTGTGTGTGTGTGTGTGTGTGTGTGTGTGTGTGTGTGTGTGTGTGTGTGTGTGTGTGTGTGTGTGTGTGTGCATCCTAAATGGAGGGTTGTGTTGTGGATGGGTCCTCCTGGATCATAGCTTTAGACAGGGCTGGTTATAATGCTTCACTACTTGCTATAAACACATGCCTGAACCTTTCTGAAGTCTTATTATAAGGCTTATAATATTCTCTCTATGCATCTCTGGCACTATGAGCCTTGTGTGTTGCCTCTCTGAACCCAACATTAGGGTCACAGTATTGAAAAACGATTTGAACCACTGAACTATAGAATAAAGATACATTGAAGGGGAATCTGACTCATAAGAGTGACCGTCTTTAGTCTACTTACGGTAAAGCAGTTTGCCTTGCACAGGCACGTTGGTTTTCATAATTTTTGTGAATCGTCTTCAGGTGAAATGATTTAAATGTTGTTTAATGCCAAAGTAATGATGTTGTAGGGATTAGAAAGATATCATAAAGGCTGTTTAGCTTCAAAAAAGGCCTTTATGGTGAGTCTGTTGAGGCCACACAAACTACTGAAACAAGAGGGCTGCTGGCATTGAGAGAGAAAAGCCTGGGCAAGTCCAACTAGCTCAGAAAACACTTCCACCCAAGACCAAAACACCATGCCACCTCGCTCACTGACAAGGCTAAAGACCTTTTCAAACATCCCCCAAGGGCACTGATAGACAAGAAGAAGAAGACCATTCCTTCTGTCCTCCTTCCCTCTCTTCTCTTTTTAATAAAGAATAGAAAGTGCAACAAACAAACCTTAAGAGGAAGGAATGTTAAGCCCCGTCCAATCATGCGCCAGCCCTCAGCTTTTGTGTTCTGCTGACCTTTGACATTGCATTTACCTCGACCAATAAGGAAACAAGCTACAGAGGGGTTTGATATCTGAAACGATGCCAGTGTGGGACATTCGCCACTCAACTACATCAGGGACATGTAATCCTCTTACACAGTGAATTCACAGAACATACGGTAATAAAGTAGCACTCATAAAGACATACTGCACATAGTAAAAATGGTACTGGAACAGACCCTGTATATAGTATGGTATTGTAACTGACCCTGTATATAGTATGGAATTATAACTGACCCTGTATATAGTATGGTATTGTAACTGACCCTGTATATAGTATGGTATTGTAACTGACCCTGTATATAGTATGGAATTAAACTGACCCTGTATATAATATGGTATTGTAACTGACCCTGTATATAGTATGGTATTGATCTGACCCTGTATATAGTATGGTATTGTAACTGACCCTGTATATAGTATGGTATTGTAACTGACCCTGTATATAGTATGGTATTGAACTGATCCTGTATATAGTATGGTATTGTAACTGACCCTGTATATAGTATGGTATTGAACTGACCCTGTATATAGTATGGTATTGTAACTGACCCTGTATATAGTATGGTATTGTAACTGACCCTGTATATAGTATGGTATTGTAACTGATCCTGTATATAGTATGGTATTGAACTGACCCTGTATATAGTATGGTATTGTAACTGACCCTGTATATAGTATGGTATTGTAACTGACCCTGTATATAGTATGGTATTGAACTGACCCTGTATATAGTATGGTATTGTAACTGACCCTGTATATAGTATGGTATTGATCTAACCCTGTATATAGTATGGTATTGTAACTGATCCTGTATATAGTATGGTATTATAACTGATCCTGTATATAGTATGGTATTGAACTGACCCTGTATATAGTATGGTATTGTAACTGACCCTGTATATAGTATGGTATTATAACTGACCCTGTATATAGTATGGTATTGTAACTGACCCTGTATATAGTATGGTATTGAACTGACCCTGTATATAGTATGGTATTGTAACTGACCCTGTATATAGTATGGTATTATAACTGACCCTGTATATAGTATGGTATTGTAACTGACCCTGTATATAGTATGGTATTGTAACTGACCCTGTATATAGTATGGTATTGTAACTGACCCTGTATATAGTATGGTATTGTAACTGACCCTGTATATAGTATGGTATTGTAACTGATCCTGTATATAGTATGGTATTATAACTGACCCTGTATATAGTATGGTATTGTAACTGACCCTGTATATAGTATGGTATTGTAACTGACCCTGTATATAGTATGGTATTATAGCTGACCCTGTATATAGTATGGTATTGTAACTGACCCTGTATATAGTATGGTATTGTAACTGACCCTGTATATAGTATGGTATTGTAACTGACCCTGTATATAGTATGGTATTGTAACTGACCCTGTATATAGTATGGTATTATAACTGACCCTGTATATAGTATGGTATTGTAACTGACCCTGTATATAGTATGGTATTGAACTGACCCTGTATATAGTATGGTATTGTAACTGACCCTGTATATAGTATGGTATTGAACTGACCCTGTATATAGTATGGTATTATAACTGACCCTGTATATAGTATGGTATTGTAACTGACCCTGTATATAGTATGGTATTGTAACTGACCCTGTATATAGTATGGTATTGTAACTGACCCTGTATATAGTATGGTATTGTAACTGACCCTGTATATAGTATGGTATTGTAACTGACCCTGTATATAGTATGGTATTGTAACTGACCCTGTATATAGTATGGTATTGTAACTGACCCTGTATATAGTATGGTATTATAACTGACCCTGTATATAGTATGGTATTGTAACTGACCCTGTATATAGTATGGTATTGTAACTGACCCTGTATATAGTATGGTATTATAACTGACCCTGTATATAGTATGGTATTGTAACTGACCCTGTATATAGTATGGTATTGAACTGACCCTGTATATAGTATGGTATTAACTGACCCTGTATATAGTATGGTATTATAACTGATCCTGTATATAGTATGGTATTGTAACTGACCCTGTATATAGTATGGTATTGTAACTGACCCTGTATATAGTATGGTATTAACTGACCCTGTATACAGTATGGTATTGTAACTGACTGTATATAGTATGGTATTGTAACTGACCCTGTATATAGTATGGTATTGAACTGACCCTGTATATAGTATGGTATTATAGCTGACCCTGTATATAGTATGGTATTGAACTGATCCTGTATATAGTATGGTATTGTAACTGACCCTGTATATAGTATGGTATTGTAACTGACCCTGTATATAGTATGGTATTATAACTGACCCTGTATATAGTATGGTATTAAACTGACCCTGTATATAGTATGGTATTGTAACTGACCCTGTATATAGTATGGTATTGAACTGACCCTGTATATAGTATGGTATTGTAACTGACCCTGTATATAGTATGGTATTGAACTGACCCTGTATATAGTATGGTATTGTAACTGACCCTGTATATAGTATGGTATTGTAACTGACCCTGTATATAGTATGGTATTGTAACTGACCCTGTATATAGTATGGTATTGTAACTGACCCTGTATATAGTATGGTATTGTAACTGACCCTGTATATAGTATGGTATTGTAACTGATCCTGTATATAGTATGGTATTGTAACTGACCCTGTATATAGTATGGTATTGTAACTGACCCTGTATATAGTATGGTATTGTAACTGACCCTGTATATAGTATGGTATTGTAACTGATCCTGTATATAGTATGGTATTGTAACTGACCCTGTATATAGTATGGTATTGTAACTGACCCTGTATATAGTATGGTATTGTAACTGACCCTGTATATAATATGGTATTGTAACTGACCCTGTATATAGTATGGTATTGTAACTGACCCTGTATATAGTATGGTATTGTAACTGACCCTGTATATAGTATGGTATTGTAACTGACCCTGTATATAGTATGGTATTGTAACTGACCCTGTATATAGTATGGTATTGTAACTGATCCTGTATATAGTATGGTATTGTAACTGACCCTGTATATAGTATGGTATTGTAACTGATCCTGTATATAGTATGGTATTGTAACTGACCCTGTGTATAGTATTCTTCCTTATTGTGTTCTTCATATTTCTTCTTATTTCTCGTGTTTTTTACTCTTCTAGTATTACTGCATTGTTGGGTTTCCAGTTTGCAAGAAAGGCATTTCACTGTACTTGTCCATGTGACATTAAAAGCATGTTACTTGATACTTGATGAAATAGAGTGTGGTACCTCCCTGTGTACATGCTGAAAGATACACACGTTCAGGTGAAAGACAAAGAAAACATAGAATATGAAATATTTAAAGATGTCCACTCTGATCTGCTTTATCAGTGATTGAGATATGGAAGAAAAACAACATAAAGAACTTAATAATCAATCAGATGACAGGACATCTATCAGAGTATTTTCTCCTTGACATTCACACTGTAGTAGCACCAACTCAGAAAAAGCCTGAGCACCAACACCCACCAAAATAACATCTCTAAAATGGTATGTCACTCACTGACAAAGTAGAGTCGCAATTCAATGGCTCAGACACTAGACGTATTGTATGTGGCAGGGTCGACACAATCACAGACTACAAAGGGAAAACCAGCCACGTCGCGGACACTGACGTCTTGCTCCCGGACAATCTAAACACCTTCTTTGCCCGCTTTGAGGTTAACACAGTGCCACTGATGCAGCCCGCTCCCAAGGACTGTGGGCTCTTGTTCTCCGTGGCTGACGTGAGTAAGACATTTCAGCGTGTTAACCCTCGCAAGGCTGCCGGTCCAGGTGGCATCCCTAGCCGCGTCCTCAATGCATGCGCAGACCAGCTGGCTGGAGTGTTTACGGACATATTCAATCTCTCCCTATCCCAGTCTGCTGTCCCCACTTGCTTCAAGATGTCCACCATTATTCCTGGACACAAGAGAGCAAAGGTAACTGAAGTAAATGACTATCGCCCCGTAGCACTCACTTCTGTCATCATGAAGTGCTTTGAAAGACTAGTTAAGGGTCATATCACCTCTACCTTACCTGACGCCTGTTCACCCCGCTACCATCCAGAAGGCGGGGTCAGTACAGGTGAATCAAAGCTGGGACTGAAAAATTGCTTCTATCTTAAGGCCATCAGACTGTTAAATAGCCATCACTAGCCGGCTACCACCCGGTTACTCAACCCTGCTCCTTAGAGGCTGCTGCCCCATATACTGTACATAGACATGGAATCACTTGCCACTTTAATAATGAAACACTAGTTACTAATAATGTTTACATACTGCTTTACTCATCTCATATGTATATACTGTATTCTATTCTACTCTATTTTAGTCAATGCCACTCCGACATTGCTTGTCCAAATTACTTATATATTTCTTAATTGCGTTCTTTTACTTTTAGATTTGTGTATTGTTAGATATTACTGCATTGTTGGAGCTAGGAACACAAGCATTTCTCTACACCCGCAATAACAGAGCGATAACAGGGAGAGAGAGAGGGTGGAGAGGGAGACAGAGAGGGGGGAGAGAGCAAGGGTGAGGGTGAGAGAGAGAGGGAGAAAGAGAGGGGGAGAGGGAGAAAAAAAAGGGTGAGAGAGAGAGAGAGAGAGAGAGAGAGAGAGAGAGAGATATGGGGGATAGGGTGAAGAGAGAGAGAGAGAGAGAGAGAGAGACAGAGAGGGAGACACAGAAGGGGAGAGATAGGGGGGAAAGGGTGAGAGAGAGAGAGAGAGAGAGAGAGAGAGAGAGAGAGAGAGAGAGAGAGAGAGAGAGAGGGAGATATAGGGGGGAAAGGGTGAGAGAGAGAGAGAGAGAGAGAGAGAGAGAGAGAGAGAGAGACAGACAGACAGACAGACAGACAGACAGACAGACAGACAGACAGACAGACAGACAGACAGACAGACAGACAGACAGACAGACAGACAGACAGACAGACAGACACAGAAGGGGAGAGATAGGGGGGAAAGGGTGAGAGAGAGAGAGAGAGAGAGAGAGAGAGAGAGAGAGAGAGAGAGACAGAGGGGGAGAGATAGGGGGGAAAGGGTGAGAGAGAGAGAGAGAGAGAGAGAGAGAGAGAGAGACAGACAGACAGACAGACAGACAGACAGACAGACAGACAGACAGACAGACAGACAGACAGACAGACAGACAGACAGACAGACAGACACAGAGGGGGAGAGATAGGGGAGAAAGGGTGAGAGAGAGAGACAGAGAGAGAGAGAGAGAGAGAGAGAGAGAGAGAGTGAGAGAGAGTGTGAGTGAGAGAGAGAGAGAGAGAGAGACTGACTGCTGCCTACTCTTTGGATTTCATATTTCAAAACAGATCATTTTTTACCACATTGATTATCTTCGGTTATTCATGTTTTCAACCTGTGACTATCTCAACCATCTAAGGACATTTAGACAGACGTCTATAAGTGTTACCTCTGGCGCTTTTTACCCTTCACTGACACACACACACACACACACACACACACACACACACACACACACACACACACACACACACACACACACACACACACACACACACACACACACACACACACACACACACACACACACAGGTTGGCACTGATGGCCATCTATTGCATTCCACCGCCTAGGGCCATGGAAATCCACACATGGAGAAAAGAGGGTGAGGAGAGGTAAGGAGAAGAGGTAAGGAGGCGGTAGGAACCACAGTTGCCTCGCTTAGTGGAGGAATGTTCTTGAGGTGACACCTGCGGAGAGGAAAATATCCCAACAAGTCCTGCCTAGTAGCACTGGAATTCCAGGAGGGAGGGCAGGAGGGTGAGATGGACGGAGAGAGAGAAAGAGAGAGGGAGGGTGAGATGGAGAGATAGAGAGAGAAAGGGAGAGGGGGTGAGATGGAGAGAGAGAGAGGGTGAGATGGAGAGAGAGAGAGGGTGAGATGGGGAGAGAGAGAGAAAGGGAGAGGGGGTGAGATGGAGAGAGAGAGTGTGAGATGGAGAGAGAGAGGGTGAGATGGAGAGAAAGAGAGAGAGTGAGGGGGTGAGATGGAGTGAGGGGGGGAGATGGTGGGAGAGAGAGAGGGTGAGATAGAGAGATGAAGTTATAAAAATCAATGTACACAAACAACAAGTATGAGGTTAAAATTTGCCAAAAACACACACATTTCTTTCCACAAGGCCGTGGGGTGAGACAGGGATGCAGCTTAAGCCCCACCCTCTTCAACATATATATATCAACGAATTGGCGAGGGCACTAGAACAGTCTGCAGCACCCGGCCTCACCCTACTAGAATCTGAAGTCAAATGTCTACTGTTTGCTGATGATCTGGTGCTTCTGTCATCAACCAAGGAGGGCCTACAGCAGCACCTAGATCTTCTGGACAGATTCTGTCAGACCTGGGCACTGACAGTAAATCTCAGTAAGACAAAAATTATGGTGTTCCAAAAAAGGTCCAGTCGCCAGGACCACAAATACAAATTCCATCTAGACACCGTTGCCCTAGAGCACACAAAATACTATACATACCTCGGCCTAAACATCAGCGCCACAGGTAACTTCCACAAAGCTGTCAACGATCTGAAAGACAAGGCAAGAAGGGCCTTCTACTGCATGCCATTAAAAGGAACATAAAATTCGACATACCAATTAGGACCCGGCTAAAAAATATTTAAATCAGTTATAGAAGCCATTGCCCTTTATGGTTGTGAGGTCTGGGGTCCGCTCACCAACCAAGAATTCAGAAAAATGGTACAAAGACCAAATTGAGACTCTGCATGCAGAACTTTGCAAAAATATCCTCCGTGTACAACGTAAAATACCAAATAATGCATGCAAAGCAGAATTAGGCCAATACCCGCTAATTATTAAAATCCAGAAAAGAACCGTTAAATTCTACAACCACTTAAGAGGATTCGATCCCCAAACCTTCCATAACAAAGCCATCACCTACAGAGAGATGAACCTGGAGAAGAGTCCCCTAAGCAAGCTGGTCCTGGGGCTCTGTTCACAAACACAAACACACCCCACAGAGCCCCAGGACAGCAACACAATTAGACCCAACCAAATCATGAGAAAACAAAAATGATAATTACTTGAAACATTGGAAAGAATTAACAAAAAAACTGAGCAAACTAGAATGCTATTTGGCCCTAAACAGAGAGGTCATAGTGGCAGAATACCTGACCACTGTGACTGACCCAAAATTAAGGAAAGCTTTGACTATGTACAGACTCAGTGAGCATAGCCTTGCTACTGAGAAAGGCCACCGTAGGCAGACCTGGCTCTCAAGAGAAGACAGGCTATGTTCACACCGCCCACAAAATGAGGTGGAAACAGCTGCACTTCCTAACCTCCTGCCCAATGTATGACCATATTAGAGACACATATTTCCCTCAGATTACACAGATCCACAAAGAATTCAAAAACAAACCCATTTTGATAAACTCCCATATCTACTGGGTGAAATACCACAGTGTGCCATCACAGCAGTAAAATGTGTTACCTGAGGCCACAAGAAAAGGGCAACCAGTGAAGAACAAACACCATTGTAAATACAACCCCTATTTATGTTTATTTATTTTCCCTTTTGCTCTTTTACAATTTGCACATCATTATAACACCGTATATATACACATAACATGACATTTGAAATGTCTTTATTCTTTTGGAACTTCTGTGAGTGTAATGTTTACTGTTCATTTTTATTGTTAATTTCACTTTTGTTTATTATCTACTTCACTTGCTTTGGCAATGTAAACATATGTTTCCCATGCCAATAAAGCCCTTGAACTGGAGGGAGACAGAGAGACAGAGAGACAGAGAGACAGAGAAAGACAGAAAGCAACAGAAAGAGACAGAGAGAGACAGAGAAAGAGAAAGTGAGAAAGACAGAGAGAGAAACACAGAAAGACAGAAAGAGAGAGAGACAGACAGAGAAAGAGAAAGAGAGAGAGAGAAAGAGAGAGAAAGAGCGAGAGAGAAAGACAGAAAGAGCGAGAGAAAGAGACAGAGACAGAGAAAGAGAAAGTGCGAGAGAAAGTGAGAGAGAAAGACAGAGAGAGAGCTAGAGAGAGAGAAAGACAGAGAAAGAGAGAGAGAGAAAGAGAGAGAGAGAAAGAGAGAGAGAAAGACAGAGAGAAAGACAGAGAGAGAGAAAGACAGAGAGAAAGAGAGAGAGAGAAAGAGAGAGAAAAAACAGAGAAATGGACAGATGGAAATGTAGACAAATCAATACAAATAAAAAACCATAATAAACCCTTAATAGGACCTTTGTAGATGCATCACAAGTCATTAATAAGACAATGTCATGCTAAAGAGGGCCAAAAGGGTTATGTCACGTCTGGCAAATCGGCAGAAGGACATAACAAATAACCTCTAAGCATGTTAGCAGACCTATTAAATAGTGTGAAAAAGCCCATTGTGACATCCACAGATAAATAAGCCAGATGGTTGGCATGTACTATCAGTGTTCATGTGAGGTGTGTCTTCGATTGCTCCAATCTATTTCAAGGAAGCCAGACAACACTGACAAAAATCACTTTTTTTTTTAAATCACCTTTCAACTTGTCTCATTTGAGAAAACTCTCACTACTAAATATCTTTCTATGACATTCTGAGCAGTACTGAGATTCACTCTTGTTTCACTTAAACTCCCTCTGAGTCACTTTCTGCAGTTCTTTCTCTTTTTCTACTCGTCATGTAGGCCTCACCCTCCTCGACCTCTCCGCTCCTCTCCTCCTTTCTCCACGGGAGTGTGAAGCGGGTCTTTCCCAACAGCTGTGTCAGACAGTCCTTCCTCTTGTGTGTTCTGAGATTGACGTGCTGTGTCAGACAGTCCTTCCTCTTGTGTGTTCTGAGATTGACGTGCTGTGTCAGACAGTCCTTCCTCTTGTGTGTTCTGAGATTGACGTGCTGTGTCAGACAGTCCTTCCTCTTGTGTGTTCTGAGATTGACGTGCTGTGTCAGACAGTCCTTCCTCTTGTGTGTTCTGAGATTGACGTGCTGTGTCAGACAGTCCTTCCTCTTGTGTGTTCTGAGATTGACGTGCTGTGTCAGACAGTCCTTCCTCTTGTGTGTTCTGAGATTGACGTGCTGTGTCAGACAGTCCTTCCTCTTGTGTGTTCTGAGATTGACGTGCTGTGTCAGACAGTCCTTCCTCTTGTGTGTTCTGAGATTGACGTGCTGTGTCAGACAGTCCTTCCTCTTGTGTGTTCTGAGATTGACGTGCTGTGTCAGACAGTCCTTCCTCTTGTGTGTTCTGAGATTGACGTGCTGTGTCAGACAGTCCTTCCTCTTGTGTGTTCTGAGATTGACGTGCTGTGTCAGACAGTCCTTCCTCTTGTGTGTTCTGAGATTGACGTGCTGTGTCAGACAGTCCTTCCTCTTGTGTGTTCTGAGATTGACGTGCTGTGTCAGACAGTCCTTCCTCTTGTGTGTTCTGAGATTGACGTGCTGTGTCAGACAGTCCTTCCTCTTGTGTGTTCTGAGATTGACGTGCTGTGTCAGACAGTCCTTCCTCTTGTGTGTTCTGAGATTGACGTGATGTTCTGTTTTTAGACTGGAGTATATTGTACCCATCTATCAAACTAATCGTTTAGTTTAAACAAAATGAATATACAACTTTGCTATGTTTTTAGACTGATGAACACCACATCATTCAGGGGTGAATCATAACTTCTACCCAAATAAATGTTTTGCCTAGGGTCCCATTGATATCAATGCATGACTTAAGGAAACACTGAAAGTTAGGATTCACCCCATAGTATAAGTAAATAGGGGAGGGGGGGGTTTATGTACATATCATAGTCTGATTCAGCCCATTGGCATGTCATGGGTTTGAAGGGACTGTGTGTGTGTGACTGTGTGTGGACACTTATCTCCTAAGCCTTTTGTTATCTGCAGTAGAAAGGAGCGAGATGAACGGCTAGGAGAGAGGAGAGGAGGAGAGCGAGAGAAAGAAGATAAGAATATTCCCATGAGAATAAAGCCCTTTGAATTGAATTTAAAGAGATGTATACAGCCAGAATATGGTCATAAGAGACATCTCTATTTTTATTTTATTTATTTAACTAGGCAAGTCAGTTAAGAACAAATTCTTATTTACAATGATGTTCTAGGAACACACACACTGACTTGTTCAGTGGGCAGAACAACATATTTTTACCTTGTCAGCTCGGGGATTCGATCCAGCAACCTTTCGGTGACTGGCCCAATGCTCTAACCACTAGGCTACCTGCCGCCCCTACACTCTAACCACTAGGCTACCTGCCGCCCCTACACTCTAACCACTAGGCTACCTGCCGCCCCCGGTATTCCTTTGGAACATTTGTGAGTGTAATGTTAACTGTTCATTTTTTATTGTTTATTTCACTTCTGTTCATTATCTACTTAACTTGCTTCGGCAATGTAAACATAGGTTTCCCATGCCAATAAATCCCTTTGAATTGAAAGTGAATTGAGAGAGAGAAAGAGAGAGAGTCCCTACACGCTTCATCACCTCTCTCCGAGGTAGGGTTGAGATTGGAACTGCTCTGCTATCTCTGACTAGTTAGGTTAACCACAGATCAGCTGATCTCCACTGAAGGTGATGTTAGGGTGGTGACACAACCTATCTACCCTCGTCAAAGTCTGACCTCACATAACTAACACTAGACCAAACTAAGATGAATCAATTGACAATAAAGGCATATCGGGAGGGACCTTTCTAATAATCAATCAATCATTCACTAACTACAATAATAAACAAATTAGGGACCGTTTCAATTTCTAATCAGTCTCTATTGAATTGAGAGCCAAAAGCTGACCATATATCCATAAACACTGACTCCACAAGAGAATGACCACGCGCACCCACAAAAAGCCCAAAGAGAAAGAAAAACATGACTCTTTCAGCTGCTTGTAGTGTCTCTCACACACACACACACACACGCCCAATGGCGCCGGAGAGGATGGCTGCTCTTTTATTGGCTCTTATCCAACCGTGCTATTTTGTTTGTTTTGTAACATTAATTGTAACTTTATTTTGTACATAATGTTGCTGCTACCGTTTCTTATGACCGAAAAGAGCTTCTAGACATCAGAACAGCGATTACTCACCTCGAATTGGACTAAGAATTGTTCTTTAATGAGTCGGATGGGAAGGATATACTGCAAAACACCCGTACAGGCCCTCATCCCCGTCATTCGCAGGAGAAAGAAACTGCGATTTTGCAGAAAGAGATCGGGGTGCCTTGTGAGGATCAGGCAGCGAGTTGCTAATCTGCCTTTGTAATTTGCCATCCGTACTGTTAGCTAACGTTCAATTGCTGGAAAATAAATGGGACGAACTGAAAGCACGTAAATCCTACCAACGGGACATTAAAAACTGTAATATCTTATGTTTTACTGAGTTGTGGCTGAACGACGACATTAATAACATACAGCTGGCGGGTTATACACTATCTATACTCCAACATAATTTTCCATCCTCATGATGCCATCCATTTTGTGAAGTGCACCAGTCCCTCCTGCAGCAAAGCACCCCCATAACATGATGCTGCCACCCCCGTGCTTCACGGTTGGGATGATGTTCTTCGGCTTGCAAGCCTCCCCCTTTTCCTCCAAACATAATGATGGTCATTATGGCCAAACAGTTCTATTTTTGTTTCATCAGACCAGAGGACATTTCTCCAAAAAGTACAATCTTTGTCCCCATGTGCAGTTGCAAACCGTAGTCTGGCTTTTTTTATGGCGGTTTTGGAGCAGTAGCTTCTTCCTTGCTGGGGGGATGAGGCCTTTCAGGTTTTGTCGATATAGGACTCGTTTTACTGTGGATATAGATACTTTTGTACCTGTTTCCTCCAGCATCTTGACAAGGTCCTTTGCTGTTGTTCTGGTATTGATTTGCACTTTTTGTACCAAAGTACATTCATCTCCAGAAGGTCTAAAAAAAATCCTGAGGTCTTGGCTGATTTCTTTTGATTTTCCCATAATGTCAAGCAAAGAGGCACTGAGTTTGAAGGTAGGCCTTGAAATACATCCACAGTTACACCTCCAATTGACTCAAATGATGTCAATTAGCCTATCAGAAGCTTCTAAAGCCATGACGTCATTTTCTGGACTTTTCCAAGCTGTTTAAAGGCACAGTCAACTTAGTGTATGTAAACTTCTGACCCACTGGAATTGTGATACAGTGAAATAATCTGTCTGTAAACAATTGTTGGAAAAATTACTTGTGTCCTGCCAAAGTAGATGTCCTAACCGACTTGCCAAAACGATAGTTTGTTAACAAGAAATTTGTGGAGTGGCTGAAAAACGAGTTAATGACTCCAACCTAAGTGTATGTAAACTTCAGACTTCAATTGTATATGTATTTATTTATTTAAAAAAAATGTATTTCACCTTTATTTAACCAGGTAGGCTAGTTGAGAACAAGTTCTCATTTACAACTGCGACCTGGCCAAGATAAAGCAAAGCAGTGCGACACAAACAACAACACCGAGTTACACATGGAATAAACAAGCATACAGTCAATAACACAATAGAAAAAAAAAAGAAAGTCTATATACAGTGTGTGCAAATGGCGTGAGATGGTAAGGCAATAAATAGGCCATAGTAGCAAAGTAGTTACAATTTAGCAAATTAACACTGGAGTGATAGATGAGCAGATGATGATGTGCAAGTAGAAATACTGGTGTGCAAAAGAGCAGAAAAGTAAATAAATGTCACGACTTCCACCGAATTCAGCTCCTCTCCTTGTTCGGCGGCGTTCGGCGGCGGTCGACGCTTTCTAGCCATCGCCGCTCCATTTCTCATATTCCATTTGTTTTGTCTTGTTCCATTACACACCTGGTTTTCATTCCATAATTACTGCATGTATTTAGTCCTCTGTTCCCTTCCATGTCTTTGTGTCAGGCGCTTTACTTTTGCTATGTTCCGTGTTTTTGGCACGTTATTGTTTTTGTACACACCCTTGACAATAAAAACAATATGGGGATGAGGTAGGTAGATTGGGTGGGCTGTTTACAGATGGGCTATGTATAGCTGCAGCGATCGGTTAGCTGCTCAGATAGCTGATGTTTAAAGTTAGTGAGGGAAATATGTATTGTATTATGTATTGATCACATCTTTACTAAAGCTGCAGAAACTTGCTTTAAAGCAATATCCAAATCCATCGGATCTAGTGATCCCATTATAACAGCCATATATAGGAAAAGTAATATAGTGTATAAGAGGTCATTCAATTTTTTTAGTGATTCTTATGTTGATGATGTAAATAATATTTGCTGGTCTGGGGTGTGTAATGAAGAGCAACCAGATGTTGCACTTGACACATTTATGATATTGCTTATTCCAGTTACTAATAAGCACGCACCCAATATGAAAATGACTGAAAAAAATGGTTAAATCCGTTTCGATTGAATTGAAAAATGGAATGGTTGAGAAGAATGAGGCAAAGGGTACAACAAGTAAGTCTGGTAGCACAACCGATTGGCAAACGTACTGCAAAGTGAGAAATCATGTGACTAAACTGAATAAAAACAAACTGTACTATGAAACAAAGATAAAGTATAGAAATAATGATAGTTAAAAGCTTTGGAGCACCTTAACCCGAAATGTTGGGCAAAAAGGCAAACTCGGCTCCATCATTCATTGATTCAGGTGGCTCATTCAACACAAAACCCACTGATATTGCTAACTACATTAAGGTTTTTTCATTGCAAGATTAGCGTATTTAGGCATGACATGCCTGCAACAAATGCTGACACTACACATTCAAGTGTATCTGACACACAGCTCGGACACCCATGCATACCCCACAAGACATTCCACCAGAGGCCCCTTCACAGTCCCCAAGAACAGACTGTGGGAGGCACCCAGTATTTCATAGAGCCATGACTACATAGAACCCTTTTCCACATTAAGTAACTCATGCAAGCAGTAGAATCAGATTTTCACAGCGGGGACTGTGGAGAGACAAACACAGGCACATGGATACGCACACACACAATAACATACGCACTATACACACAAGTGTAGATGCATTTTGTGTTGTAGAAATGTGGTAGTACAGTAGTGGCCTGAGGGCACACACTTAACATGTTGTGAAATCTGTTGTGAATGTATTGTAATGTTTTTAAAATTGCATAAGTGCCTTAATTTTGCTGGACCCCAGGAAGAATAGCAGCCTTGGCAGCAGCTAATGGGGATCCATAATAAATACAAATACAAACCCATTTAGCCTCTCAAGATATGATCTGTACACAGCCTACAATAACCTTTATGACATCATCTTAAGGCGCAGGATATAAGGTTAACCCTATTCGCACATGACCTGATCTCTGTGAGTTGTAACATCTGCATAAGTCAATACTTGCTTAGTTTCTATAGTGATTGCATGATGACCCATAAATACGCAGAGACTACAAGCAAACTTGCAAGTGGATACAAGTTGCAATAACATGAATACTGTGTTATATTAGGGCAGGTAATACAATATAAAGAAATTATCTCAAGGAACATGTTTTTTCTTTAAAATAGACAAGTTTCGGTCATACTCTTGCATGATGAGTTAACTTGGGGCCAGTACACTTGGTTCCCAGAGCAACCATCACCTAGGCTTTAGCGCATGAGGTCAATTATCTCTCCGCTACAATGGCTACTTGGAATGCTCAGATATATCATAGGTCCAGACTAGGGCATCAAGACCTCATTTTGCAATCAACCCGTTCTTAGAAAATACTAGAATTAAATGTGCGGATGTATTAATAACGGAAAATCAGATATAAATGTATTTATTTAAAAGAAAGTGTAAACTATGACTTGAAGTGACTATAATCTTTATATCTTAGTCATCATTAAATCCTCATAGCATTACTAGGCTATGCATGTATTAGAAATGTATGACAATTATACGTAGGCAGGCCTATAAACCATACGGTGAATGAGCCGCTCCAGATGTGGCTAAAGTTATTTGTTGAATTATTCAAAAGGGAGCGGGTTTTGACTCGCCCGCAAATCTCAGTGGGTCTACTCAAAATGCAGTGGTCAATTATATCGATACTATCCTACAGACAATATTCAATAAATACACGTAAACAAAACGAAATAAATGATAGTTGCAACTATGGGGATAAATCATGTGCGTTTTAACTTTCTAAATCATTATGAAAAATGTTCATTATAATAGTAAAATGTCCATCTGTCACTGACGGGATGATGTTGAAATAAAGTATATCTTCACATGCGTAAAACTCAAATTATGGATGAAAGGTCAGTAAGCAATTTGACTGGTGGGCTCTTGTTAATCAGCGTCCAGAATCTACAGACAGCGTTCAATAAACCCTACACAAAATATTTTAATTCCCCCAAACGAGGAAGGGTGATTCTCTGAGAAGGCATGAATCCTGCATGTAACACGCACACTGTGCCATGTCCTAGAGAAAACTACAGTGACCGCGAATATGTTGTGATGTTTCTTTTGAATTAACCACCAATAAGTGGCCCACTCAAACAACAGTCTTCCAATATCTAAATATATATATAGAATACATGTACACGAAGTAACTGCATCATATAAGCATTTGGAATATAAACAACCAATATACACAGCCTAAGGATAATAATTGTTGTAAAACACACCAGCGAGCTCCGCTCTGCGCAATAGAGCGCTGCCCCTCTGGTCACCTACACTGACACAGCACTGGTCATTGCACGATATGGTTTGCAACAATGTTGCCCTAAATTATAAATCCGAGGCTTGCAATACAGCGATAGAAAAATAACACAACGTCAAGGCTGTAGCCTCATCATTTGATTGAAGGTTACATGCGCACACTCGAGTCGAGAGCCCTTAACTATTGAGTAAGTTAGCACTTACCCCGTGTGTCGCTTCAACTGCCCAGCTGACAGCAAGTACACAAATCCTACAAAAAGAAATAAACAATTATATATCAGGCTGGCTTTAAAAATAAACAAAAGTTATACTAAATTTATATTAAAGTATTCGCGGAATGAGCTATTTGGCTACAGAACAGTTGTAAACTGGCAAGCAATGTCAAACTATACCGCTACGAAAACAAATCATTTTGAGCTCAAATAAACGCACCAGAATGTCATGTTGAATACCGACTGGAAGAAAATACAGGTCGTTTTCCTGGTAGCGGTCCTCCAGTCCCGTCTTCACTCCAAGCAGCTACAAGTGCCTGGACGAGCTCATTGATGAATCCAAAAAGCGTCTGTTTCACCGAAAAACGAGAAGAAAGACCAAAGAGAGAGAGAGAGAGATTTCAAATGAGGGAGAATCACTCACCAAAAGGCTATTTTCGTTAGGACTAGTTGAAATCGTTAGGTTATTTCGTCGTTTTACGCTATAAAGAATAGGGAAAGTTAAAACTCACCAAGTTCAGTTGTGAAAATGTTCGTCCCCTGACGGAGTTGTTTCACGCACGGGAACTACTTCGCAGTGCATGAGAGCAGAGGGGCGGGGCTTTAGCGTTGTCACGCATAGCCCACCCTTACCCACTTGTCACCCACTTTAGTTAGAAACCCCTATGGCACTATCACTACTCGAATAAATGATAAAAAGTCAACAAGATAGCAATTTTATGTTTCATTACGATTTAATAGGAGATTAAATACACATGTCTTGTGAGAGACTATCAATTAAGACAGCGAACGTTGAAAACATTGATACCTTGAGTGTATAGGCTACCTTTGACGAGGTTGCTTTTATTAAGATGTTAAAACTGCATTATTGAACTGTAAAAGAGAAGAAAGCATTCATTGATAACTGATCACTCTTCTGAGAAGGCAGTGTGATCTTTGTGGAATGTTCTACTTTGCATAATGCCGCGTTCAACTGCTAGTCAGAATGATGGGACTCTGGAATGTAGGTCCTGCTAATTGGACTAGAACCAGGTAGCAAGTTGGACAAATCTGAGTTTCCTAGTTCCGACTAACATATGAATGCGGCATAAACCGCTAAATTCCCTATGACTTTTCAAAAAACGCACAAAATATTTGCCCTAAATGAATATCGTAAGCATAATGGAATGCAACATGTTGGGACAACATTTGGAAATGTCAAACAAATGTTTTATGTCAAAACTTTAGCCTATTTGTAACCTGAGGCAACGAACAAAATTGCCCTACAAGTGTGTCCCATCTGCTACAGAAAATTGCAAAAGTTTGTGTCTTGAAAAACACATTTGCCACTGAAAAAAAGAAGAAGAACTAAACCAAATTATAACAACTATATTTGCTATATATCTTAGCGTAGGCCTACACGCAAATACTTCTTGTTATTTTATTTGTTTCTAAATGCTGAGTTCTTGTGCACAAGACCTGCGCATTGATCCGAAGTAGATCCGGCTGCATCACCAGCCTCCAGAGAGAAGGTTGTTCAGTGGTGCAGAGAAGGGAACAGTCCCAGTACACTACGGCTTGGACCTGACACAACTGGCTCTCTACTCACTTCTGACAACGACTTGGTTCTAATAAAAACAAAGGTAGCAAAAGAATATGACAATTATCTGATGTGTTATCTAGTAGAACTTGTCAATGTTTAGTTGAGGCAGATTCTTTTCTAAAAATGAAAAAAACGTAAAGAGTCTGCGAAATCTCGCCATGGGTTTGATGGTTGTTACCCTGTGTATCACGGTCCAGGAGTCGGAATCAGCGGTGAGTAACCAGCCTACAATTACTTTATACACATGTCGATGTAGCCTATTTCTAAAGAAATATAAGCCGGTAACCACAGTTAAAACCGCGACTGGCTCCTTAACTCCCCCGCGTCTTTTTGGCGAAAGTTTATAAATTGAGTGGATACTTTATTAACAAGTGTTACTTTTCTACCCCCGGTCTAATAATATTACGTCTCATCTTCTAGCCTTCTGTTTTCAAAATATGTTTTAAAGTGTTATTGCATATAATAATAATGACATATTCATGTGCGCTATTGTCGCGCTGTTGCACAGTTACGAACAAGCTCCATTCTAGGGAGCACTTCTCCGCGTCACAGTTCAGAGATAAGAGCGCGGGCCGGGGCACCGAAGCCCAGCTCCAGCTCGCGACTATCGCACTTTTTTTTCTAGGTCTGTTCTGCACCGGGCGACTTGTAAAAACACTCTGCACCTTCACTTTTCCTACTTTTTGTCCACTATGGAAGGAGAAAATGTGCTATTGCACACAATTTGTACATTACCCTCCTTGTAGAATGGTTAAAGTTACAATGCCCGCATTATGTACCGTGTGTCTTTTCTAACTTATTTGTGGCATTTAAATGAAACTTTGGCCAGCACATTGCAGGTAGGCTACATGGAATGGGCGTGTTGCATTGCCTGGTAAAAAGTGAGAGTGGATATAGGCGCTGTCACTGCATATTGGGGCGCTCTGAGCTTTGTATATTTTACTGGTAAAAAAAAACATGTCTATATATATATAGATATAGATATATACACTTCTCCCCTCGGAACAATTCAATCAACAATTTAATCAACTATAGGTTCTTGGTAAGATGCCTTAATGCATTTTAATGAGACAGGATACCCAGTAAGTGAAAATCAACATCTGGACATAACTGTCCCCTGTTCTCCCACACTGAATCCAAGAGGAGATGCTGGACAAGTTGGCATTTTTCTTTCTCTCTCTCTCTCTCTCTCTCTCTCTCTCTCTCTCTCTCT
>NC_059459.1:75333826-75341326 GCF_905237065.1 Salmo salar
GTCTAATAAGGAACTGGCACTGTCAAACAGGTGCTAAGGATTAGGAGAGAAACTGTTCTGACTAGATAACTAATTCCTGTGTCTCTCTCTCTTTATATTTCCTTTACTTTACCAGGTAAGTTGACTGAGAACACATTCTCATTTTACAGAAACAACCTGGGGAATAGTTACAGGGGAGAGGAGGGGGATGAATGAGACAATTGTAAACTGGGGATGATTAGGTGACCGTGATGGTATGAGGGACAGATTGGGCATTTAGCCAGGACACCAGGGTTAACACCCCTACTCTACGATAAGTACCATGGGATCTGTAGTGACCACAGAGAGTCAGGACACCAGGGTTAACACCCCTACTCTACGATAAGTACCACGGGATCTGTAGTGACCACAGAGAGTCAGGACACCGGGGTTAACACCCCTACTCTACGATAAGTACCATGGGATCTGTAGTGACCACAGAGAGTCAGGACACCAGGGTTAACACCCCTACTCTACGATAAGTACCATGGGATCTGTAGTGACCACAGAGAGTCAGGACACCAGGGTTAACACCCCTACTCTACGATAAGTACCATGGGATCTGTAGTGACCACAGAGAGTCAGGACACCAGGGTTAACACCCCTACTCTACGATAAGTACCATGGGATCTGTAGTGACCACAGAGAGTCAGGACACCAGGGTTAACACCCCTACTCTACGATAAGTACCATGGGATCTGTAGTGACCACAGAGAGTCAGGACACCGGGGTTAACACCCCTACTCTACGATAAGTACCATGGGATCTGTAGTGACCACAGAGAGTCAGGACACCGGGGTTAACACCCCTACTCTACGATAAGTACCATGGGATCTGTAGTGACCACAGAGAGTCAGGACACCGGGGTTAACACCCCTACTCTACGATAAGTACCATGGGATCTGTAGTGACCACAGAGAGTCAGGACACCAGGGTTAACACCCCTACTCTACGATAAGTACCATGGGATCTGTAGTGACCACAGAGAGTCAGGACACCAGGGTATCATCCCATCTGAAAGACAGCAATGTCTCCACTCACAGCCCTAGTGCATTGGGATATTGTTTAGACTAGAGGAAAGAGTGCCTCCTCCTGGCCTTCCAACACCACTTCCAGCAGCATCTGGTCTCCCCTCCAGGGACTGACCAGGACCAACCCTGCTTAGTTTCAGAAGCAAGCCAGCAGTGGGATGCAGGGTGGTATGCTGCTGGCATCTCTCTCTCTCTCTCTCTCTCTCTCTCTCTCTCTCTCTCTCTCTCTCTCTCTCTCTCTCTCTCTCTCTCTCTCTCTCTCTCTCTCTCTCTCTCTCTCTCTCTCTCTCTCTCTCTCTCTCTCTCTCTCTCTCTCTCTCTCTCTCTCTCCTAATACTTCCTTCTCCCATACCTTTCTCTCCCTTCTATTTTCTCTTTCATTCAATCCGTTCTCTGTGCCTATCACCTCTGTCTTTCCATCCTCCCTGTACGTAGATCCGCCTGTCACCCTCTTTCTTGGAGAGCAGCGTAAAGAGAGGTTGTTTGTTAGTGACACACACACACACACACACACCTTTCTGAATCTCTCTCTGTCCTACACGTGTGTCCCTCTCTGGAAAGTTAGGCCCAGCGGAACCCTAACAGAATCCAAACGTCCAAGTGGCAAGTGGCACGGTAAATTTGATAGGCTACGTTAATTAAGAATAAACACTTAATCAACAGAACATTGACGTAGTAGGTCAAAATGACTGGACACTAATAGTCCACCTAGACCAATACACACCTCCGTTCTTCCTCCCATCATATTGTTCATTCAGGAAGTAGAGCCACAAACACCTTTCACTTTGAATCCCTCTCCTTTATTTTCTCTCTCACGCCATCCCAGACAGACCACCCTTAATCTGTGGGGTTAAGACCAGGTCATCCCAGACAGACCACCCTTAATCTGTGGGGTTAAGACCAGGCCATCCCGGACAGACCACCCTTAATCTGTGGGGTTAAGACCAGGCCATCCCGGACAGACCACCCTTAATCTGTGGGGTTAAGACCATGTCATCCCAGACAGACCACCCTTAATCTGTGGGGTTAAGACCAGGTCATCCCGGACAGACCACCCTTAATCTGTGGGGTTAAGACCATGTCATCCCAGACAGACCACCCTTAATCTGTGGGGTTAAGACCAGGTCATCCCAGACAGACCACCCTTAATCTGTGGGGTTAAGACCAGGCCATCCCGGACAGACCACCCTTAATCTGTGGGGTTAAGACCAGGCCATCCCGGACAGACCACCCTTAATCTGTGGGGTTAAGACCAGGCCATCCCGGACAGACCACCCCTTAATCTGTGGGGTTAAGACCAGGTCATCCCGGACAGACCACCCTTAATCTGTGGGGTTAAGACCAGGCCATCCCGGACAGACCACCCCTTAATCTGTGGGGTTAAGACCAGGTCATCCCGGACAGACCACCCTTAATCTGTGGGGTTAAGACCAGGCCATCCCGGACAGACCACCCTTAATCTGTGGGGTTAAGACCAGACCATCCATGGGTCCCCTGACCTGCCTTAAAAACCCTCTAGTCTGGGATTAATATCTGCCCCTTTTGAGATTAGAGATCAACATCATCCCCGGTTGTTGTCCCTTTTAGCTAAATGTCTCTTTGTGGTCCCTAAAAGCAGATCACACACACACACACACACACACACACACACACACACACACACACACACACACACACACACACACACACACACACACACACACACACACACACACACACACACACACACACACACAACAAGATACCCACCTCTGTGCCGTCTTCACTTCTCGGAGTCCCGGAGGTTGAACCATGAATCTCAGTCTCCATCTTTCTGGCTCTCTGGTGCTGAAAGAGAAAGGCTCATGTCAGGGAAGGATCTGGACCCGTGTCCCTGATCTAGTACAACAGAAAATATATTTTTTTTCATTTTGAAAACAGTTGGTGCAGGTAGTTGGCAGCTGATACCTTTTGGGTGTAGGCCCAAAAACATGGTCCAGGCTAGACACAATTCTGTATTTGTTTGACGTGTCAGAAGACCCATTCTCCAGCTCTAGGTGGGTCACTGAGCAACACAGAAGGTCATACTCAACATCAGCTGAGTCCCAGCCTTATCTGCCTCCCCATCTGTGCCAGACACACTGGAATGTGGCCCTGTGTGCCATCAGGGTCTGGCTGAGAGAGAGGGAGGGTGGGAGGACACTGGGTGAGGGATAAAGAAAGAGAGAGAGATAACGACAACCAGAGAGAGGTTGAAGGAAAGAGAGGGGATGGGTGGACTGAGCGAGAGAGAGAGAGAGAGAGAGAGAGAGAGAGTGAAAACGAGAGCGAGAGAAAGAAAGAAAGAAAGAAAGAAAGAGAGAGAGAGAGAGAGACAGAATGCCATCACAGCAGCAAGATGTGACCTGTTGCCACAAGAAAAGGGCAACCAGTGAAGAACAAACACCATTGTAAAGACAACCCATATTTATGTTTATTTATCTGCCCTTTTGCACATCATTACAACATTGTATATAGACATAATATGACATTTGATATGTCTTTATTCTTTTGGAACTTTTGTGAGTGTAATGTTTATTGTTCATTTTTTATTGTTTATTTCACTTTTGTTTATTATCTATTTCACTTGCTTTGGCAATGTAAACATATGTTTCCCATCTCAATAAAGCCCTTAAATTGAATTGAAAAAAGTAATTGAGAGAGAGAGAGGGAGAGAGAGGGGGCGAGAGAGAGAGAGAGAGAGAGAGAGAGAGAGAGAGAGAGAGAGGGAGAGAGAGAGGGCGAGAGAGAGAGAGAGAGGGGGAGGGAGGGGTGGAGTACAGTTATTGTCTGCCCCTCCACAAGCTTCAAAGGAGTCCCCTGATTTCTTATCTTGGATCCTTGCAGCTGATGCTTGTGTTATCACCCTTACTTCCATTCCCTGCCTGTGTCTCTCAGTCCTAGTCCCAGCCCTAGTCCCAGCCCTAGTTCCAGCCCTAGTCCCAGCCCTAGTCCCAGCCCTAGTTCCAGCCCTAGTCCCAGTCCTAGTTCCAGTCCCTAGTCCCAGCCCTAGTCCCAGCCCTAGTCCCAGTCCTAGTCCCAGCCCTAGTCCCAGCCCTAGTCCCAGCCCTAGTCCCAGCACTAGTTCCAGCCCTAGGTCCAGCCCTAGTCCTAGTCTAAACCCTTAGCCTCGATCCCCAGCTCCAGCCCATCAATCTGTGTTTTTTCGCCAGACATGATGGTGTTTTCACCTCTCCTCTTCCGTCCCAGTCCCTATTCTAACTCAAACCCCCATCCTCTATCCTCACCTCCAGCCCAACTCAATCCTCTATCCTCACCTCCAGCCCAACTTCATCCTCTATCCTCACCTCCAGCCCAACTCCATCCTCTATCCTCACCTCCAGCCCAACTCCATCCTCTATCTTCACCTCCAGCCCAACTTCATCCTCTATCCTCACCTCCAGCCCAACTCCATCCTCTATCCTCACCTCCAGCCCAACTTCATCCTCTATCCTCACCTCCAGCCCAACTCCATCCTCTATCCTCACCTCCAGCCCAACTCCATCCTCTATCCTCACCTCCAGCCCAACTCCATCCTCTATCCTCACCTCCAGCCCAACTCCATCCTCTATCCTCACCTCCAGCCCAACTTCATCCTCTATCCTCACCTCCTGCCCAACTCCATCCTCTATCCTCACCTCCAGCCCAACTCCATCCTCTATCCTCACCTCCAGCCCAACTCCATCCTCTATCCTCACCTCCAGCCCAACTTCATCCTCTATCCTCACCTCCAGCCCAACTTCATCCTCTATCCTCACCTCCAGCCCAACTCCATCCTCTATCCTCACCTCCAGCCCAACTTCATCCTCTATCCTCACCTCCAGCTCAACTCCATCATCTGTCCCCTGATCCAGCCCAACTCCATCCTCTATCCTCACCTCCAGCCCAACTCCATACTCTATCCTCACCTCCAGCTCAACTCCATCATCTGTCCCCTGATCCAGCCCAACTCCATCCTCTATCCTCAGCTCCAGCCCAACCCCATCACCAGACTTAGAGACAAGTGTCTCTATCCATGACGACGGTGGTAGATACATGGATGAGGCGGTGTCTCAAACTAAGGCGTGGTGGTTGGATGTGGTGCCAGCTAATTAAGATACATGGGGGTGTCTCAGTGTCTGTCTCTCATCTCTACAAAACATGCATCTCTCTCTGTCTCTCTCTCAATTCAATTCAGCAGGCTTTATTGACATGGCATGTTAAATACTTACATTGTCAATGTATACATACAGTTGAAGTCGGAAGTTTACATACACTTAGGTTGGAGTCATTAAAACTCGTTTTTCAACCACTCCACACATTTCTTGTTAACAAACTATAGTTTTGGCAAGTCGGTTAGGACATCTACTTTGTGCATGACACAAGTAATTTTTCCAACAATTGTTTACAGATGGATTATTTCACTTATAATTCACTGTATCACAATTCCAGTGGGTCAGAAGTTTACATACACTGAGTTGACTGTGCCTTTAAGCAGCTTGGAAAATTCCAGAAAATTATGCCATGGCTTTAGAAGCTTCTGATAGGCTAATTGACATCATTTGAGTCAATTGGAGGTGTACCTGTGGATGTATTTCAATGCCTACCTTCAAACTCAGTGCCTCTTTGCTTGATATCATGGGAAAATCATAAGAAATCCGCCAAGATCTCAGAAAATAATTGTAGACCTTCACAAGTCCGGTTCATCCTTGGGAGCAATTTCCAAATGCCTGAAGGTACCACGTTCATCTGTACAAACAATAGTATGCAAGTATAAACACCATGGGACCACGCAGCCATCATAACGTTCAGGAAGGACACGCGTTCTGTCTCCTAGAGATGAACGTACTTTGGTGCGAAAAGTGCAAATCAGTCCCAGAACAACAGCAAAGGACCTTGTGAAAATGCTGGAGGAAACAGGTACAAAAGTATGGGGACAAAGATCGTACTTTTTGAAGAAATGTCCTCTGGCCATAATAACCATCGTTATGTTTGGAGGAAAAAGGAGGCTTGCTAGCCCAAGAACACCATCCCAACCGTGAAGCGTGGGGGTGCTTTGCTGCAGGAGGGACTGGTGCACTTCACAAAATAGATGGCATCATGAGGGAGCAAAATTATGTGGATATATTGAAGCAACATCTCAAGACATCAGTCAGGAAGTTAAAGCTTGGTCGCGAATGGGTCTTACAAATGGACAATGACCCCAAGCATACTTCCAAAGTTGTGGCAAAATGGCTTAAGGACAACAAAGTCAAGGTATTGTAGTGGCCATCACAAAGCCCTGAACTCAATCCCATAGAAAATGTATTGGCAGAACTGAAAAAGCGTACGAACAAGGAGGCCTACAAACCTGACTCAGTTACACCAGCTCGGTCAGGAGGAATGGGCCAAAATTCACCCAACTTATTGTGGGAAGCTTGTGGAAGGCTACCCAAAACGTATGACCCAAGTTAAACAATTTAAAGGCAATGCTACCAAATACTAACTGAGTGTATGTTAACTTCTGACCCACTGGGAATGTGATGAAAGAAATAAAAGCTGAAATAAATCATTCTCTCTACTATTATTCTGACATTTCACATTCTTAAAATAAAGTGTTGATCCTAACTGACCTAAGACAGGGAATTGTTACTAGGATTAAATGTCAGGAATTGTGAAAAACTGAGTTTAAATGTATTTGGCTAAGGTGTATGTAAACTTCTGACTTCTGACTATAACAACAAAGGTGGTACCAACAGCAATACCATTGACTATGTACATACCCAGCACCCGACAGAGCTGCAGGAGTTGTAACTCATTTTTGTTGGTTATGTTGTCATGTTGTTCCTAGGGGGACACATGGGGGAGGGAATGCTGTCACCTCCAGACAGGTGTTTGTCCCCATGTGTGCTGAGGGTGTCAGCTTCTTGTCCTGTTCTGGCATTTAGGTCGCCACCGACTAGTACATGTCCCTGGGCCTGGAAATGACTGATTTCACCCTCCAGGATGGAGAAGCTGCCATCATTAAAGTATGAGGATTCTAGAGGATTCTAGTGGGGGGATATAGGTAGCACACAGGACAACATTTATCTCTGTTGAGATCATTCACTTCTTAATTTCTATGTTCCTGTTTGGACTAATTTAATAGAGTGGGTTTGGTCTGCTCTATATCTGTCACGACTTCCACCGAAGTCGGTCCCTCTCCTTGTTCGGGCGGCGTTTGGCGGTCGACGTCACCGGTCTTCTAGCCATCGCCGATCCACCTTTCATTTTCCATTAGTTTTTCTTGTTTTCGAACACACCTGGTTTACATTCCTTCATTACTTGTCGTGTATATAACCCTCTGTTCCCCCTATGTCTGTGTGTGGAATTGTTTATTGTCAAGGTTAGCACGCTTCCGGCTGGTTTGCGCCGGGATTTGTTTTGTACCCGTGCTTTGTGGCAGCCTTCCTTATTCTTTGGGCATGTGTTTTTG
>NC_059459.1:75343826-75353826 GCF_905237065.1 Salmo salar
GAAGAGGGGTTGGGGGGGTGTAGAGGGGGGTAGAATCCATGATATTACTGGTCTGAGATCAGTGGATGACCTTGATTGATCTAGAAGGGGGGATGGGGGGTAGAATCCATGATATAACTGGTCTTCCTCTGCTATCTGCCATCTCATATGGTAGAGTCTTTGACCGCAGACCTGTCTGAGACAGAGGATGCAGCCCAAATGTCACCCTATTCCCTACATAGTGCACTACTTTTAACCAGGGCCCATAGAATAGTGCACTACTTTTAACCAAGGCCCATAGGGAATAGTGCGCCATTTGGACCGCAGAGACAGAGAGAGAGACTGATGGAGGGCAAAGATACAGGCTAACAATGCTAAGCCCTCTCTATACACATACACCCACACCCACACAGACACACAGACACCCACACAGACAAACACCCACACACACATACACCCACACCCACACAGACATACACCCACACCCACACAGACATACACCCACACACACACAGACAAACACCCACACCCACACAGACAAACACCCACACACACACAGACAAACACCCACACACACACAGACAAACACCCACACCCACACAGACAAACACCCACACACACACAGACACACACCCACACACACACACACACACACCCACACAGACAAACACCCACACCCACACATACACCCACACCCACACATACACCCACACCCACACATACACCCACACCCACACAACACCCACACACAGACACACACCCACACACACACACACACACACACACACAAACACACACACCCACACAGACACACACACACACACACACACACACACACACACACAGACACACACACACACACACACACACACACCCACACAGACACACACCCACACACACGACACACACCCACACACACAGACACACACCCACACCCACACAGACACACACACACACACACAGACACACACACAGACACACACACACACACACAGACAGACACACACACACACACACACAGACAAACACCCACACCCACACAGACAAACACCCACACACACATACACCCACACCCACACAGACAAACACCCACACACACATACACCCACACACACACAGACAAACACCCACACACACAGACACACAGACAGACAACACCCACACCCACACAGACAAACACCCACACAGACAGACACACACACAGACAGACACACACACACCGGTGTATTTTAGGAATGTCCCAATAGAATAGAACAGCATTTTATTTATCCATCTGTTACAACAGATCTTCTTCTCCCAGACATAACACACACTCTGCACATCTTAGGTGTGTTTGGGCTTGGGTCATTCAGGTCCTGTGGAGGGTTGCTCCTGTCGGTGTGCTACAATGTTTTTTCGAATGTTTTGACGGACGGAATTATTGCAACATAGCCACACACACACACACACACAGACATAGACACACACACACACACACACACACACACACACACACACACACACACACACACACACACACACACACACACACACACACACACACACACACACACACACACACACACACACACACACAGACATAGCTACACACACACAGACATACATAGCTACACACACACACACACACCACACAGACATAGCACACACACACACAGACATAGCTACACACACACAGACATAGCTACACACACACACACACACATAGCTACACACACACACACAGACATAGCTACACACACACACACACACACAGCTACACACACACACACACACACACAGACATAGCTACACACACACAGACATAGCTACACACACACAGACATAGCTACACACACACACAGACATAGCTACACACACACACAGACAAAGCCACACACACACACACAGACATAGCTACACACACACACACACACACACACACACACACAGGCATAGCAATACACACACAGACATAGCCACACACACACACACACACACAGACATAGCCACACAGACATAGCCACACACACACACAGACATAGCTACACACACACAGACATAGCTACACACACACACACACATAGCTACACACACACACAGACATAGCTACACACACACACACACACACAGCACACACACACACACACACACAGACATACACACACACACAGACATAGCTACACACACACACACATACACACACACACACAGACAACACACACACACACAGACAAAGCACACACACACACACAGACATAGCTACACACACACACACACACACACACACAGGCATAGCAACACACACACAGACATAGCCACACACACACACACACACACACAGACATAGCCACACAGACATAGCCACACACACACACAGACATAGCCACACACACACACAGACATAGCCACACACACACAGAGACATAGCCACACACACACACAGGCATAGCTACACACACACAGAGACATAGCTACACACACACAGAGACATAGCCACACACACACAGAGACATAGCCACACACACACACAGGCATAGCTACACACACACACAGACATAGCCACACACACACACAGACATAGCCATACACACACAGACATAGCCATACACACAGACACATAGCCATACACACAGAAACATAGCCATACACACATGCAGAAAAATATGTAAAAAGAGAAGCTATTTAGCAGTGATTTACAGTCATGCGTGAATACATTTCACATATGGGTGGTCCTAGAAACTGAACCCACTATTTTTATTTATTTTATTAAACCTTTAATTAACTATCCTGACTTTGCAAGCGCCATGCTCTACCGATCGAGCTAAAGACAACCACAGTTACACACACACACACACACACTGAACTAAAAAATTAAACGCAGTCAATTGAAATAAATAAATTAGGCCCTAATCTATGGATTTCACATGACTGAGAATACAGATATGCGTCTGTTGGTCAGGAATTGTGTGCAGATCCTTGTGACATGGGGCCGTGCATTATCATGGTGAAGCATGAGGTGATGGCGGCAGATGAATGGCACGACAATGGGCCTCAGGATCTCATCACGGTATCTCTGTGCTTTCAAATTTCCGTCGATAAAATGCAATTGTGTTTGTTGTCTGTAGCTTATGCCTGCCCATACCACAACCCCACCGCTACCATGGGGCACTCTGTTCAGAAGGAGATGAGCTTTCCTGAGACGGTTTCTGACAGTTTGTGCAGAAATTATTTGTTTGTGCAAACCCACAGTTTCATCAGCTGTCTGGGGGACTGGTCTCATCCCGCAGGGGTAGAAGTCGGATGTGGAGGTCCTGGGGTGGTGTGGTGACACGTGGTCTGCGGTTGTGAGGTCGGTTGGACATACTTCCAAATTCTGTAAAACAATGTTGGAGGCGGCTTATGGTAGAGAAATGAACATTCTCTGGCAACAGCTCTGGTGGACATTCCTGCAGTCAGCATACCAATTCCATGTTCTCTCAAAACTTGAGACATCTGTGGCATTGTGTTTTGTGACAGAACTGCACATTTTAGAGTGGCCTTTAATTGTCCCCAGCACAAGGTGCACCTGTGTAGTGGTCATGCTGTTTAATCAGCTTCTTGATATGCCACATCTGTCAGGTGAATGGATTATCTTGGCAAAGAAGAAATGCTCACTAACATGGATGTAAACAAACATTTGAGAGAAATAAGCTTTTCATGCATATGGACAATTTCTGGGATCTTTTATTTCAGCTCATGAAACATGGGACCAACACTTTATATGTTACGTTTATATTTTTGTTCAGTATACATGCTGTGTAAATAGGCCTCACACCACGTTTCTGTCAGTGGGTCAAACAGAGGCCTGTCTGTCAGTGGGTCAAATAGAGGCCTGTCTGTCAGTGGGTCAAATAGAGGCCTGTCTGTCAGTGAGTCAAACACGGGTAGCGTAGGAGGAGGGTGTCTGGAATCACTCTTTATCTTTCCCCCTCTCTCTCACCCTCTCTTCTTTCTATGGTATTATTTATCCCACTCCCTGGGTTTCTCCATCTGTTTCTGCTATTACAGTAGCAGGGAGGAAACAGGGTTTCCCCAGTGTGCTCATGGGGAAAAAACGGTGGGCTGACGGCAGCTCTGTTGACAAAGAGGTGTGTGTGTGTGTGTGTGTGTGTGTGTGTCTGGACACAGGGGTATGGTAAGGGGGTGCGGGGGCGATTGTTTACGCCACTGAGAGCACAAGTCTGAGTCAGTGATCTGTGAGAGGAGAGCTGTCGTTTCTGTTGCTCTCCAGTCCAATCTTTTAGTCCTTTATAACATTCTCAATGCCGTTTCTGGTGATTTACTCTGACATCAGGCCTAATGGGCATTCTGTTAAATGCAACTGGAGATAGATGACAGACTTTCACACACCTGGCAAGACAGTTAAAGAATTTGAGTTCATTTCAGGTTATAAATTACATTCAAGAATGTCAGCAGACAAAACCTTTAAACCAACAGCCACGTAGTGTATATTCTTTATACATTATATACCTTAAAGGGGCAATCTGCAGTTCACGCCAGAGATATGGAATGCCGGATTCACTCCTGTTGGTGAGATATGAATCAGGTATGAATGGCTGTGCTTTGTACTGTACAATATGTTCTCCTCTTATGGCTACGGCTTAGCTACAGTACATACCAGGCAGTAATCTAGCCCAGAATACACACACAGTATTCCTGCACATTTGGTGCTGGCACTGACCCTGTATATAGCTTACACACTGTTAAAAGGAAGTGCTTTGTAACACCAAAACTAGTCTTTAATTTAAAAATGAATCTCAACTGAGCTGCCACCATTTTAAAAGAGACCAAACCTTAACTTTACTGGAGTATTTAAAACATGGTTGTGAGGATATTGGGACAGATTTAAGATGTACTGAAAGAGTCATCCCGAGGGTGTTCTGAAAGATTCATCCCGGGGGTGTTCTGAAAGATTCATCCCGGGGGTGTTCTGAAAGATCCATCCCGGGGGTGTTCTGAAAGATTCATCCCGGGGGTGTTCTGAAAGATTCATCCCGGGGGTGTTCTGAAAGATTCATCCGGGGACGGGGTGTTCTGAAAGATTCATCCCGGGGTGTTCTGAAAGATTCATCCCGGGGGTGTTCTGAAAGATTCATCCCGGGGGTGTTCTGAAAGATTCATCCCGAGGGTGTTCTGAAAGATTCATCCCGGGGGTGTTCTGAAAGATTCATCCCGAGGGTGTTCTGAAAGATTCATCCCGAGGGTGTTCTGAAAGATGCCATGCTGTGTTATAACCGGAGACTGGGCTCCACTAACCCGGAGAAAGGTTGAAAACGCTATGCTGAGTAGTGCAGAATTAGATCCTTTCTTCTGGAGTGTCAACATACTGTAAATGGGAATCCTTCCTCTTATTGTATATTCCCTGCTCTTATACGGTGTGCTGATAAACTGGTCATTTTGGAATTGGTCATTCCATGGTAATTCCATTGGTAATTCCAAAAGGTCAAATGTACAGTATTATGCTCAAACAAAAGGTCAGAGAAAATATAATTTTGTGAAAATACGAATGAATATATTTGTCCAGGATAGTAATTGATGAGTACAAAATAGATTTTTCAAAACATGATTGAAGCTTTTTGTCAAGTAAGAAGGGACAACAGATTAACAGGTCTTTCATATTTTTATGTTGATAAAGACAGTTCAATGATCTTTAAGTTATGTATCATATTATTCTTCAAAATCAACAGAAATGTGCCATTATATTACACATTTTGAAGCTTCGAGTACAGGGGTGGCAGGCAGCCTGGCGGGTAGGAGCATTGGGACAGTAACCGAAAGATTGCTGGATTGAATCCCCAAGCTTGTAAGGTTCTGTATTTATTTTCTTAGTCAACCTTGTGTTCTGTTTTGTTGTGTTCTTGAACGTAGCCCTGTCTTTCATTTTTGTTCATTGACTTCACCTATGTTAGTTACTCACCTGGTCTCATCAGCTCCTTATTTAGTTCAGTTCATTCCGTTTGTGCCTTTGTGAGGTATTGTTCATTTTGACTCTACTGAGCCTTTTCCTAGCTCGTTTGTGCGAACCAGTTATCGCCTTCAGTCCTAGTTTGGATTCACCTGCCTGTTTGCCTACCTGTGTATGACCATTGCCTGCCTGTGACCACGATTCCTGCGTTCTGCGAAGGTGAAATAAACACCTGCCGTGTGAATCTACACCTTTTTCTCCCTGAGTTTTCATTACAAAGCTGACAAGGTAAAAATCTGTTCTGCCCCTGCACAAAGCAGTTAACCCACTGTTTCCTGGGTGCCGATTACCCCCCCGTTACATGCTTAAGACATTTCAGTTGAATGCATTCAGTTGTACAACTGACTAGGTATCCCCCTTCAAGTTCTCTTTTTCAAATGACAACAAAACACTCACAGGTCTTTCACATTTTATATCGCTAAAGTAACACAGATTTGACACAGTTCAGAGATCTGTAAGGTATTAATCATGGCATATTTCAAGTTCATTGAAAATAAAAAAATACAATGACTGCTAGCAGTGGACTTCAGCCCGGGGCTCAATACTATCCACCAGTCAGCCATTATGCTAATGTTAGCAGTATCACTTCAGCCCAGGGCTCAATGCTATCCACCAGTCAGCCGTTATGCTAATGTTAGCAGTAGACTTCAGCCCAGGGCTCAATACTATCCACCAGTCAGCCGTTATGCTAATGTTGGCAGTAGACTTCAGCCCAGGGCTCAATACTATCCACCAGTCAGCCATTATGCTAATGTTAGCAGTATCACTTCAGCCCAGGGCTCAATACTATCCACCAGTCAGCCGTTATGCTAATGTTGGCAGTAGACTTCAGCCCAGGGCTCAATACTATCCACCAGTCAGCCATTATGCTAATGTTAGCAGTATCACTTCAGCCCAGGGCTCAATACTATCCACCAGTCAGCGGTTATGCTAATGTTGGCAGTAGACTTCAGCCCAGGGCTCAATACTATCCACCAGTCAGCCGTTATGCTAATGTTAGCAGTAGACTTCAGCCCTGGGCTCAATACTATCCACCAGTCAGCCATTATGCTAATGTTGGCAGTAGACTTCAGCCCAGGGCTCAATGCTACCCACCAGTCATCCATTATTACCTCCTGAGGTTGAAGAGGCGCGGTTGCGGGGGGACCATTTCAGTTTGTCAGTGATGTGTACGCCGAGGCACTTGAAGCTTTACATCTTCTTCACTGCAGTCCCATCAATGTGGATAAAGGGGTGCTCCCTCTGCTGTTTCCTGAAGTCCACCATCAGCTCCTTTGTTTTGTAGACATTGGGTGAGAGGTTATTTTCCTGGCACCACACTCCCAGGGCTCTCACCTCCTTCCTGTAGGCTGTCTCATCAACATTTGTAGTCCGTAGAATTGTCTGTAGTCCCTGCCACATACGTCTTGAGTTTGAGCCGTTGAATTGCGACTCCACTTTGTCTCTGTACTGACGTTTTGCCTGTTTGATTGCCTTACGGAGGGAATAACTACACTGTTTGTATTCACCCATATTCCCAGTCACCTTGCCATGGTTAAATGCGGTGGTTGGCGTTTTCAGTTTTGCGTGTCTGGTTTGGGTAGGTTTTAATAGTCACAGTGGGTACAACATCTCCTATACTTTTCCTGATGAACTCAGCCACTGTGTCCGTGTATACGTCAATGTTATTCTCAGAGGCTACCCGGAACATATCCCAGTCCACGTGATCAACACATTCTTGAAGCATGGATTCCGATTGGTCAGACCAGCGTAGAATAGACTTTAGCACGGATATTTCCTGTTTGAGTTTCTGCCTATAGGAAGGGAGGAGCAAAAATGGAGTCGTGATCAGATTTGACAAAGGGAGGGCGTTGTAGGAATTTTAGAAAAGTTGAGTAGCAGTGGTCCAATGTTTCACCAGAGCGAGTACTACAGTGTTGGTAGAACTTCGGTGGCGTTTTTCTCAAATTTCTTTGTTAAAATCCCCAGCTACAATAAATGCGGCCTCAGGATATGTGGTTTCCAGTTTGCATAAACTGGAAAATTGAGGTATGGTCCACCTATTTCAGTAGGACATTGAGTGTATTGAGGTATGATCCATTTATTTCAGTAGGACATTGAGTGTATTGAGGTATGGTCCATCTATTTCAGTAGGACATTGAGTTTATTGAGTTACTGTATGTTCCATCTATTTCAGTTTTCAGAGGATGCTTGGAGGCCAGGGAGTTATAGTAGCTACAAGTACCAACATGCTCATCACAAGACTGAATCAAGATTCAACCACACAGAGAGAGAGAGTTGTTTATTATCTAGTTCACTTGCATTGGCTATGTAAACATATGTTTCGCATGTCAATAAAGCCCATTGAAGTGAGAGAAAAAAGAGAATGAGCGAGAAAGTGAGAGAGAGAGAGAGAGAGAGAGGCAGAGAGAGAGCGTAGAGAAGGTGAGAGAGCATGTCTGTCCCATTCACTGAATTGCACCTACATGACCTTTACCTGTCTGTAGAGGGGATTACTGCTCTTGCCTGCCCTCCTGTGGTGAAGACATGTCACTACAGCTCAGGGCTTTGTAATGTGTAAATTCAGAGTAGATAGAATGTGCGTTATAAGTTAGTTGAATGCATAGACATACATAATTACTCATTCTATTTCTGCAGTTACAAGTAGAAGGGGAGTGTGTGTGTAGTTCCTTAGTAACCACAGATACAGGGTCAGATCATGTTTTATAGACCTCATCATAACGTGAGGGTTGCTGAGTTATCTGATCCTGTGTTTAAGGCCAGGTAACCTCTACATTCAGCAGCGCCAGGTGTTCCTTCTTAGATTGTCAGTTTGTTGTGTCTAGAGTTAACGAAGTCTAGCACTAAGTATTCACATCAACCAGAGCATTTAGAGAGAGAGAGACCAGGCTCACATCAACCCCAGTATTTAGAGAGAGAGACCAGGCTCACATCAACCAGAGCATTTAGAGAGAGAGACCAGGCTCACATCAACCAGAGCATTTAGAGAGAGAGAGACCAGGCTCACATCAACCCCAGTATTTAGAGAGAGAGACCAGGCTCACATCAACCAGAGCATTTAGAGAGAGAGACCAGGCTCACATCAACCAGAGCATTTAGAGAGAGAGAGAGACCAGGCTCACATCAACCAGAGCATTTAGAGAGAGCGACCAGGCTCACATCAACCAGAGCATTTAGAGAGAGAGAGACCAGGCTCACATCAACCCCAGTATTTAGAGAGAGAGACCAGGCTCACATCAACCAGAGCATTTAGAGAGAGAGACCAGGCTCACATCAACCAGAGCATTTAGAGAGAGAGAGAGACCAGGCTCACATCAACCAGAGCATTTAGAGAGAGCGACCAGGCTCACATCAACCAGAGCATTTAGAGAGAGAGGAGAAATACCAAGGTGCCATCACAGCAGCAAGATTTGTGACCTGTTGCCACAAACAAAAGGCAACCAGTGAAGAACAAACACCATTGTAAATACAACCCATATTTATGTTTATTTATTTTCCATTTGCTCATCATTTCAACACTGTATATAGACATAATATGACATTAAAAATGTATTTTTTTTGGTTGAAACTTTTGAGAGTGTAATGTTTACTGTTAATCCTTGTTTATTTCACTTTTGTTTATTATCTATTTCACTTGATTTGGTAATGTAAACATATACTGCTCAAAAAAATAAAGGGAACACTTAAACAACACATCCTAGATCTGAATGAAAGAAATAATCTTATTAAATACTTTTTTCTTTACATAGTTGAATGTGCTGACAACAAAATCACACAAAAATAATCAAGGGAAATCCAATTTATCAACCCATGGAGGTCTGGATTTGGAGTCACACTCAAAATTAAAGTGGAAAACCAAACTACAGGCTGATCCAACTTTGATGTAATGTCCTTAAAACAAGTCAAAATGAGGCTCAGTAGTGTGTGTGGCCTCCACGTGCCTGTATGACCTCCCTACAACGCCTGGGCATGCTCCTGATGAGGTGGCGGATGGTCTCCTGAGGGATCTCCTCCCAGACCTGGACTAAAGCATCCGCC
>NC_059459.1:75361326-75398826 GCF_905237065.1 Salmo salar
TGAGAGGGGGTTAGAGAGAGGGGGCTAGAGAGAGGGGGGTAGAGAGAGGGAGGGTAGGGGGGGTAGAGAGGGGGTTAGAGAGAGGGGGGTAGAGAGGGGGGGAAGAGAGGGAGGGTAGAGGGGGGGTAGAGAGGGGGTTAGAGAGAGGGGGCTAGAGAGAGGGAGAGAGGGGGGTAGAGGGAGGGTAGAGAGGGAGTTAGAGAGAGGGGGGTAGAGAGGGGGGGGGGGTAGAGGGAGGGTAGAGGGAGGGTGGAGAGGGGGTAGAGAGAGGGGGGTAGAGGGAGGGTAGAGAGGGGGTAGAGAGAGGGGGGTAGAGGGAGGGTAGAGCGGGGCGGTTGGGGGGGGTAGAACTCTCTCCTGAGTTCTGCCCCGAACAAAAGAAAGACAGGATCTTATATACCCAAGATCAAACCTTATGGTGTGATCTATGTCAAACCCTGCATGTGCAGCTAAAATAACAAGTTATTCTTAACACAAGGTTTTTGAGAACCTGTCTCATCAGTATGCAAATCTGCCCTTGTTTCAGAGAAAAACAGACACTGTCTCTCTGTGTCTCGCCATCACCCTCAGTCCCTTTTCACACCGTTTCTCACAGATGCGGGGCTGCGGGTTTTATTATATTCAGCTATACAGTGAGCATTAGTACAATGGCACACAAGCAAACTAATAACAACATAATCAATGGTGGGGGCCTTTAGAAGACCCCATAATGTATTCTAACCCTACAAGTGTTAACAATTACAGGGGTGTAGTGTAGTGTAGTGTAGTGTAGTGTAGTGTAGTGTAGTGTAGTGTAGTGTAGTGTAGTGTAGTGTAGTGTAGTGTAGTATAGTATAGTGTAGTGTAGTGTGGTGTGGTGTAGTGTAGTGTAGTGCCGTGTTAACAATAGCAGGGGTGTAGTATAGTATAGTGTAGTGTAGTGTAGTATAGTATAGTATAGTATAGTGTAGTGTGGTGTGGTGTAGTGTAGTGTAGTGTGGTGTGGTGTAGTGTAGTGTAGTGCCGTGTTAACAATAGCAGGGGTGTAGTATAGTGTAGTGTAGTGTAGTATAGTATAGTGTAGTATGGTGTAGTGTGGTGTGGTGTAGTGTGGTGTGGTGTAGTGTAGTGTATTATAGTGCCGTGTTAACAATAACAGGGGTGTAGTATAGTATAGTATAGTATAGTATCGTATGGTGTGGTATAGTATAGTGTAGTATAGTATAGTATAGTGTAGTATAGTATAGTATCGTATGGTGTGGTATAGTGTAGTGTAGTATAGTGTCGAGTTAACAATAGCAGGGGTGTTGTACAGTGCATTCGGAAAGTATTCCCTTTTTCCACATTTTGTTACGTTACAGCCTTATTCATTCTAAAAATGAGTAAAAAAAAAAATCCTCATCAAGCTACACGCAGTATCCCATAATGACAACGCGGACATAAGGTGTATAGAATGTTTTTCAAATGTATATAAAAAAAACAGAAATACCTTATTTACATAAGAATTCAGACCCTTTGCTATGAGACTCAAAATTGAGCTCAGGTCCATCATGTTTCCATTGATCATCCTTGAGATGTTTCTACAACTTGACTGGAGTCCACCTGTGGTAAATTCAATTGATTGGACATGATTTGGAAAGGCTCACACCTGTCTATATAAGGTCCCACAGTTGACAGTGCATGTCAGAGCAAAAACCAAGCCATGAGGTCAAAGGAATTGTCCGTAGAGCTCCGAGACAGGATTGTGTCGAGGCACAGATCTGGGGAAGGGTACCAAAAAAGATTCTTCAGCATTGAAGGTCCCCAAGAACTCAGTGGCCTCCATCGTTCTTAAATGGAAGAAGTTTGAAACCAGCAAGACTCTGGCCGCCATGCCAAACTGAGCAATCGGGGGAGAGGGGCCTTGGTCAGGGAGGTGACCAAGACCCCGATTGTCCCTCTGACAGAGCTCCAGAGTTCCTCTGTGGAGATGGGAGAACCTTCCAGAAGGACAACCATCTCTGCAGCACTCCACAAATCAGGCCTTTATGGTAGAGTTGCCAGACAGAAGCCACTCCTCAGTAAAAGGCACATGACAGCCCGCTTGGAGTTTGCCGAAAGGCACCTAATCTATTCTCAGACCATAAGAATCAAGATTCTCTAGTCTGATGAAACCAAGATTGAATTCTTTGGCCTGAATGCCAAGCGTCACGTCTGGAGGAAACCTGGCACCATCCCTACGATGAAGCATGGTGGTGGCAGCATCATGCTGTGGGGATGTTTTTCAGCGGCAGGGACTGGGAGACTGGTCAGGATCGAGGAAAAGATGAAAGGAGCAAAGTACAGAGAGATCCTTGATGAAAACCTGCTCCAGAGTGCTCAGGACCTCAGACTGGGAAGAAGGTTCACCTTCCAGTGACACTAAGCACACAGCCAAGAAAATACAGGAGTGGCTTCGGGACAAGTCTCTGAATGTCCTTGATTGGCCAAGCCAGAGCCCGAACTTGAAACCGATCGAACATCTCTGGAGAGACCTGAAAATAGCTGTGGAGCGACGCTCCCCATCAAACCTGACAGAGCTTGAGAGGATCTGCAGAGAAGAATGGGAGAAACTCCCCAAATACAGGTGTGCCAAGCTTGTAGTGTCATACCCAAAAAGACTCAAGGCTGTAATCACTGCCAAAGGTGCTTCAACAAAGTACTGAGTAAAAGGTCTGAATACTTATGTAAATTTGATATTTCTGTTTATTTTATTTTATAAATTTGCAAAATGTATAAAAACCTGTTTTTGCTTTGTCATTATGGGTATTGTGTGTATATAGATGAATAAGTCTGTAACGTAACAAAATGTGGAAAAAGTCAAGGGGTCTGAATACTTTCCCATTGCACTGTAAAGTGTAGTGTAGTATTTTGTAGTATGTTATAGTATAGTGTAATGTTCACATTAACAGGGGTTGTTGGTGTGTTTCACAGGTCTTGAGTTATTAGCAGTTTGCCGTAGGGGACATGGTGTGTGTGTGTGTGTGTGTGTGTGTGTGTGTGTGTGTGTGTGTGTGTGTGTGTGTGTGTGTGTGTGTGTGTGTGTGTGTGTGTGTGTGTGTGTGTGTGTGTGTGTGTGTGTGTGTGTGTGTGTGTGTGTATAATCACTGTCTCTGTGTTGCACCTCAGACCCTGTGCTCAGACTATTTACTGCAGTCTCCTACCCTCTAGAACAGGGTGGTCAGTTCCAGTCCTCCAGGGCCAGATTGGTGTCAGTTTTGCCCCAGATAACACACCTGACTCCAATAATCACCTCATTATTTATCTTCAGTTTAGAATGCCATTTGATGAATCAGCTGTGTTTGCTAGGGATGGAGAAACAGTGTGACACCAACCAGGCCCTGGAGGACTGGAGTTGCCCACCCCTGGTATAGACCTCTACTACACTAAACTGTCTGAGAAATGACAAACACATGAGCATCTGTCTAACATACTCTCTCTCTCTCTCTCGCGCTTTCTCTCTCTACCCCCCAATCCTCTCCCCCCTCTCTCACTCTTTCTCCTCACTCCCTCTCCATCTCTTTCTTTCCATCCCACAGGCGTGTCATGGATGTGCAGCGGGATCAAGGTGTGACTGCAGCGGAGTGAAAGGAGTCAAGGTGAGAGTGAAATACACACACACTAACCTACTGTACAAAACAACCATAACACATCATTTCCTGATCTGATTTGTAATGACTGTTTTGTCCGTGTGCAATATGCATTGGAAGAGGTGTCATGCCTTCGTGTTCTGTGTTCCGTGTTCCACAGGGTGAAAGGGGTTTACCAGGACTACAGGGTCAGCTGGGCGTACCGGGGTTCCCCGGACCCGAGGGGCCCATCGGTGGCAGAGGAGAGAAGGTAGGAGGTCCTTCCTGGATCTTGTTGTAGGAGAAACATCATACCTGACCATATCAGTGAATTTAGACACCATCTTCTTCTCTCTCTCAGGGTAGTGACGGACCTTCAGGGACTGGAGGTCCAAAAGGGATAAGAGTGAGTAACCTGACATGACCCACACACGTCTCACTCCGTATACCAGTTCAGTACACAGTCAAAACACAGCCCTTTACAGCACAGCCCAGTACACAGCCCTCTCTAGAGTGTAGTACTCACCTTAGCCCAGCAGACGTCCTCCTTTCACTCCAAGACAAACAGGAAGTAACCTTATTGGTTTCTGATGTGAATGTACGATCAGTGGTGTAGCTCGTTATTTTTATGTGAGGGAGCACACTTTATTTATTTTTACTTTTTTAAATCACGTCATAATCTCCTCAATCAAAATTTGTACGGACAGATGTGGCCAATTGAATCGTATATCATTAATATGTGTATAATGCATCCTCCAGTGGCGACGTCTGCCTATGCCCACACCTATTGTCTAAAGAAAATGTTCTATTTTTAATACCCTCAAACACCAAGTTAGGGATAGGTTACCTCATCTCCAAATAGACCATCATCACTGTCAATCATGAATGATTGTTATTCACGTTTTACGGGTGAAACGTCACAACTGCATCTCCATGCCAACCATTTGATTGATCTCAAATCAATTTCATGGGAATATGAGTTCAGGTCTTCTTGAAGTACTGTTTCATCAGTGAATTAGAGCAGACGGTGTTAACAAACTAGTAGATTTTCTTGTATTTTGTTTAAGTCAAAGCATATATCCTGCCTACTGGATCGCGCTGTTGGGTTTTGGCCACATGAGAAGAAGAAATGTGACTATCAAGCTTCAGTTAACTATATCCTAAAATATAATTAGAAATGAGGGGGTGTTTTTGATGTAACATTATCTTTATAGGCTTACTGTGCTATGTACGCTATTATATTCGATTCTGTTATGCAAAATACTAATTCATTGTTATGGGATCTTACAAGACATTGATTCATCTTTGATCTACATTTCCGGAACAAGCCCCGTTGTGATAATCTTCTACTTGTAATACTAAGTGATGAGCAGGACTATTAGGCAACAGGCCTTGATGAGATGTCCTTTCTAAGCGACTGGAGCCACTTCGTGGTGCTGAAAGAACAGCGACAAGATCTTGCAATGAAGGATAGCTGAAGAAGGATAGCTCTGCAATTCGGCCAGTTCAGGAACAAACAACAATAATTTGCTGTAGGCCTATAGCCTAATAGGCCTATGACTACATGGTACTGCTATTTGTAGGCTATAG
This sequence comes from Salmo salar, assembly GCF_905237065.1. Classification (NCBI taxonomy): domain Eukaryota; kingdom Metazoa; phylum Chordata; class Actinopteri; order Salmoniformes; family Salmonidae; genus Salmo; species Salmo salar. Next base: position 75,366,483 of record NC_059459.1, read on the forward strand.
CTAATGTAAGTACAAATACATATAGCTTAATATCATTGCACTATTTGCGAGGAGAGCTTTAATGCAAGTAGGCATTTCAATGTATTGTGTAGCTTACACAATGTATCATAAATAAACTTTGATTTGATTAGCTTGAACACATGGTTACAATATTGCCTATTGCAGAATAAAATAAAACAGAGGTGAACTATCAATTCATAAAATGTATTTGCATAGATTAAACATGCTATCAAATCAATTGACCAAATAGTGAACATAAAAATTGCAGGAATTCGTTTTTAAAACAGTCAGAAAATCAAGCTTCTGGTGTGGTGTATTCACACATATAAATAAACGATCACCAAAATGCATTATTACCTCCAATTTGGCCGAATTCACATTTCCATTTTCCCACCCTGACAAACCAGGCTAGAACGGGCCCTGCTTCTCAACCAATAGCCAATGTAGGCTAACTATCTCAAGCAGGGCTACAGCAACATCCAGAGAGGGTCAGCCTCTTTGGGCTTTGTGGTGACCACTCTGGTTTGGGAGTCCTTGGCGCCATAACCAAGTAGTGGTCACATATGGCTCTGAGCCAAGAGGGGTGGAGTTTTATGAACATCAAGGCAGACACACGGTGAATTTAGATTTTTTTTTTTTTAATGTTCTGATTGGCCAAAGTGGTCAAGCCTGTGAATGGCGTTCGCAGTGCATACACCTAGCCTATAGGTCTTTCTCAGACCGGGAAGAAATCATCATTTACCTCTAGGCAGCTATACATATTATAAAAAATAAATAAAATAAAATGTATTCTATTGTTTTTCATTGAATGTTAGTGGTAATTAAATATAGTTATTTAGAATTTCTCAGAATATATTTTCCAGAAATAGTTTTACCAGCTCTGTGTATTCTCAAATTGAAAAGAAGTGAGAGAGCGCTGCACTACACCACTGTGTATGATGTACCATTTCTCAAAGTATTTTATTGATCAGTGGTGGCTGGTGTCACTTTAAATGGGGAAGACGGGCTTATACTAATGGCTGGAACGGAATCAATGGGATGGTCTCAAGCACATCAAATACCTGATTTCCATGTAATTGTTACCATACCATGCCATTAACTCCAATCCATTCATTATTATAAGCCGTCCTCACCTCCCCAGACTCCTCTCTTATTGATTCATCGTCCTTGTTCCTCCCACAGGGACCTCCCGGACTGCCTGGATTCCCCGGAACACCAGGAATTCCAGTGAGTTTCCTACTTTTATTTGTCACTTTTTACTATACAGCCTAGCTTATCTATATAGCCTAGCTTATCTATACAGCCTAGCTTATCTATATAGCCTAGCTTATCTATACAGCCTAGCTTATCTATATAGCCTAGCTTATCTATACAGCCTAGCTTATCTATATAGCCTAGCTTATCTATACAGCCTAGCTTATCTATATAGCCTAGCTTATCTATACAGCCTAGCTTATCTATATAGCCTAGCTTATCTATACAGCCTAGCTTATCTATACAGCCTAGCTTATCTATATAGCCTAGCCCTTCTGGTAGAGAGACGGTTTAACCTTTATTGAACTATCACTGGCTATTCTTATTAACATCACATGACATCAAGGGAGCAGATAGAACATTTAATGAATAGAACTGACACGATTCCATATTTAATCTTACAACAATGATTTATGTTATAGAGATAGATAGAGGACTCATCTTTGTATCTGTGCCAATATTGCGTCTGTGACAGCATAGGCAGCGCCATTGAGGCAATCTACATTTTTAAGTAGTCAATTGTCTTCTTCGCGATTAGCTGATACTTCCTGATGACCCGGTTGGACGTGAGAGAAACAGGGTCACCAGGAGGGATCAGCCAATGAAGTTATAAGTCCCATCCAGTTGGCTACATTAAAATGGTGGAAGTCCTCAATGGCGCTGCCTATGCTAAGACAGCCTTTTGGCCACTAGAGGCATCTATCATTCTCTATGGTTCTACACCATACATTTTATCTGAATGTTCCGTACTGCATCGCTGTGTAACCTCACTTCCTGTGTGATGTGTGACTTCCTGTTGTCTGTGTTCTCCTGCAGGGTCTCCCGGGACATGACGGCCCCCCAGGCCCCAAAGGAACTGCAGGCTGCAACGGGACTAAGGTGGGTTACTATTTTTACAACTGACTGACAGTGATACAACTCTGTCAAGTCCTGAGAGAACACGGGTTAGACTGAATTTGGACTGAAACTGTTCTATCACAGCTGGCCACTAGATGGCACCCTTCTGCTATTATCTGTGGTGTTGTATCACACCTGGCCAATAGATGGCAGCACTCTGCTATTATCTGTGGTGTTGTATCACACCTGGCCACTAGATGGCAGCACTCTGCTATTATCTGTGGTGTTGTATAACACCTGGCCACTAGATGGCAGACCTCTGCTATTATCTGTGGTGTTGTATAACACCTGGCCACTAGATGGCAGAACTCTGCTATTATCTGTGCTTGTAAGGCTGCTGAGTCAAAGCATATAGCATATTGGAAAAGTAACCAATGGGCTGGAGACTGTTGATGCAAAATTAAAATTATTATAGGTGCAATATGCAGAAATTGCTCCACCATTTCCTGGTTGCTAACATTGTAGTAGTTTGCCTAATTTCAGTTTATTTCACAAAACAAGCAGTCATTGAGTAGAGAATCATTGTACAATCTAAACTGCTGTGAAATATATTTTCCTTAAACAATAATATTGTATTTTCAGCTGTTTGAAGCTGGTGTACAAAACCCAAAGTAAAAGATGCAAAAACAAAACTTAAGAACAGGGAAACATAGAAATAGCACACATAGAACACATCTACCGCTGCTTGGACTTGTTTTCAATGAGAATGACATATCTATTACTCATATTTCTATATGAATTTGGTCAGGTTGCCCAAAAAGTCACATACTGTATTGCAGCTTTAATTCTATCTCTTCTTAGGGTGAGCGAGGATTCCCTGGAAGTCCAGGCTTCCCCGGACTGGAGGGTCGATTGGTGAGTACCTTCTCTCTCATGTCTCTCTGAGAAAATTTGGAAGATTAAACTAATGAGACTTTAAAATGTATCCATTTTTTCTCGTCTCCCTCCTCTTCAGGGTCCACCTGGTTTTCCAGGACAAAAGGTAACTACTATATTTGTCCCGCCAAACTGTTGTCCTCTTTAGATTAAGTACTGGCTCATACAATTCACTAGGAAACAACAGTGTATCTAATACGTGCTACGGAGTACACTAATGAATACGACCCCAATGTGTGATGGGTTCCGCTTTAACCTCCGGTTGTCTCTACAGGGAGACCCAGGTGATGTCATCACAGCTGACCGTTTCGGACAGAAAGGAGGTGTAGGTCTGCCTGGCCTGCCTGGAGTTCCTGTGAGTATTCTATAGAACCATAGACCCAGTTTGAACTTAACTGATTTTAACTGACCTACAATTCTAAAGTCAGTATTCAGACAGATATAAGAGAAAACCTTAATTAGACTTTGTCAAGTGATTGGTCTTATCAAATAGTAGTCTAATATAATATATTGCTCATTTTTTGGATTTTCAGAATCAATCAATCAAACAAATGGTAAACTATTATGGGAGATGTAAACCTGTGTCTTTCAACCCAGAAGTCATTGTGTAACGTTTGTGGTGTCTGTCTTGTTTCTAGGGTGACCAAGGCCCCTCGGGATTGTCCGGTCCTACCGGCCCTCCCGGCCCCAGAGGTTATGAGGTACAGTACAGTAACACCCCAAATCATGTTATTGACAACCGGCACTCGTCCGTTATGTTCCGAGGGACTTTACACAATCAAACTGGTCCCAGACCTGTGACATCCAGTATGTTCTGAGGGACTTTACACAATAAAACTGGTCCCAGTCCTGTGACATCCAGTATGTTCTGAGGGACTTTACACAGTCAAACTGGTCCCAGACCTCAATCAATCAATCAATCAATCAATCAAATGTATTTATAAATCCCTTTCTACATCAGCTGATATCTCAAAGTGCTGTACAGAAACCCAGCCTAAAACCCCAAACAGCAAGCAATGCAGGTGTAGAAGCACGGTGGCTAGGAAAAACTCCCTAGAACGGCAGGAACCTAGGAAGAAACCTAGAGAGGAACCAGGCTCTGAGGGGTGGCCAGTCCTCTTCTGGCTGTGCTGGGTGGAGATTATAAGAGTACATGGCCATTAAGGCCAGATTATTCTTCAAGATGTTCAAACTTTCATAGATGACCAGCAAGGTCAAATAATAATCCCAGTGGTTGTTGAGGGTGCAACAGGTCAGCACCTCAGGAGTAAATGTCAGTTGGCTGCGAGAGAGAGAGAGAGTCGAAACAGCAGGTCCGGGACAAGGTAGCACATCCGGTTCCATAGCCATAGACAGAACAGTTGAAACTGGAGCAGCAGCGCGACCAGGTGGACTGGGGACAGCCAGGAGTCATCAGGCCAGGTAGTCCCGAGGCATGGTCCTAGGAATCAGGTCCTCTCGGAGGGAAAGGAGAGAGGGAGAGAGAGAGAGTTAGAGGGAGCATACCACCCTCCATCCCACTGCTGGCCTGCTTCTGAAGCTAAGCAGGGTTGGTTCTGGATGGGAGACCAGATGCTGCTGGAAGTGGTGTTGGAGGGCCAGTAGGAGGCACCCTTTCCTCTGGTCTAAAAAAGAATATCTCAATTCCCCAGGGCAGTGATTAGGGACATTCCATTGTGTAGGGTGCCGTCTTTCAGATGGGACGTTAAACGGGTGTCCTGACTCTCTGTGGTCACTGAAGAAGTAGCTCTTTCAGTAGTTTAGTTGGAATAGGGTCCAGTATGCAGCTTGAAGGTTTAGAGGCCATGACTATTTTCTCCATTGATCCTAGTTCCTGGCAGTTCTGTGCAGACTCAAGACAACGGAGCTTTGGAGAAACACACAGCTTCAAAGAGGTGTCCGTAATTTTCTTTCTAATGATCATGATCTTTTCATCGAAGAAGTTCATGAATTCATCACGGCTGAAGTGAAAGCCATCCTCTCTTGTGGAATGCTGCTTTTTAGTTAATTTTGGATTGTTCTTTTCCTCCTCAATTAGGTTGGAAAAATAGGAAGATCGAGCAGCAGTGAGGGCTCTTCGATATTGCCTTTCCAAGCTAGTCGGAAGATTTCTAGTTTGGTGGAGCGCCATTTCCGTTACAATTTTCTGGAAGCTTGCTTCAGGGCTCGGGAATTTCCAGGGAGATAATTTCTTGTGACAAATGTTGTTGTTTTTTAGGGGTGCGACTGCATCTAGGGCATGACGCAAGGTTAAATTTAGATCCTCAGTTAGGTGGTTAACTGATTTTTGTACTCTGACGTTCTTGGTTAGATGGAGGAAGTCCAGAAGGGCATCTAGGCATCTTAGGGTTGTCCAAGAATTTATAGCACAGATTTTGATTATCCTTGTTTGGGGCCTGAACAGATTATTTGTTGTGGTTGCAAACGTATTAAGATGGTGGTCTGATAGTCAAGGATTATGAGGAAAAACATTTAGATCCACAATATTTATTCCACAGGACAAAACTAGATCCAGAGTATGACTGTGGCAATGAGTAGGTCCAGAGACATGTTGGACAGAACCCACTGAGTCGACAATGGCTCTGAAAGTATTTTGGAGTGGGTCTGTGGACTTTTCCATGTGAATATTGAAGTCACCAAAAATGTGAATATTGTCTGCCATGTCTACAAGATCTGATAGGAATTCAGGGAACTCAGTGAGCATACGGCCCAGGAGGCCTGCAGAAAGTAGCTATAAAAGGTGATTGAGTAGGCTGCATAGATGTCATGACTAGAAGCTCAAAAGATGAAAAAAATCTGTATTTTTTTTGTAAATTGAAATTTGCTGTTGTAAATGTTAGCAACACCTCCGCTTTTGCGGGATTCTTGGGGGATATGATCACTAGTGTAACCAGGAGCAGAGACCTCATTTAACACAGTAAATTCATCAGGCTTGAACCATGTTTCAGTCACGCCAATCACAAAGTGAGGGATCTAACATTAAGTAGCCCTATTTTGAGATATGAGATATCACAATCTCTTTCAATAATGACAGGAATGAAAGAGGTCTTTATTTCAGTGAAATTGCTAAGGCGAACACCGCCATGTTTAGTTTTGCCCAACCTAGATCGAGGCACAGACATGGTCTCAATGGGGGTAGCTGAGCTGACTACACTGACTGTGCTAGTGGCAGACTCCACTAAGCTGGCAGGCTGGCTAACAGCCTGCTGCCTGGCCTGCACCCAATCTCATTGTGGAGTTAGAGGAGTTAAAGCCCTGTCCAATTATCTACACATTCTATCTTTTGGGAGGGGATGAAAACAGTTTTCAACCAACAATTGAGTTGTGAGACTTTGCTTTAGAGCTCATCACCTGTGTCGTCCAGTATTTTCCGAGCGACTTTGCACAGTGAAACTGCTCCCAGACCTGTAACATCCATGATCTGAGGAACTTTACACAGTCAAACTGTTCCCAGACCTGTGACATCCAGTATGTTCTGTGGGACTGGTCCCAGACATATATGTCACAAAAACCCAAACCACAGCTAAATGCAGCACTAACCTTTGATGATCTTCATCAGATGACACTCCTAGGACATTATGTTATACAATACATGCATGTTTTGTTCAATCAAGTTCATATTTATATCAAAAAACAGCTTTTTACATTAGCATGTGATGTTCAGAACTAGCATACCCACCGAAAACTTCCGGTGAATTTACTAAATTACTCATGATAAACGTTGACAAAATACATAACAATTATTTTAAGAATTATAAATACAGAACTCCTTTATGCAATTGCTATGTCCGATTTTAAAATAGCTTTTCGGCGAAAGCACATTTTGCAATATTCTGAGTACATAGCTCGGCCATCACGGCTAGCTATTTTGACATCCGCCAACTTCGGGGTCACCTAAACTCAGAATTACTATTAGAAAAATTGGATTACCTTTGCTGTTCTTCAACAGAATGCACTCCCAGGACTTCTACTTCAACAACAAATGTTGTTTTGGTTCCAAATAATCCATAGTTATATCCAAATACCTCCGTTTTGTTCGTGCGTTCAGGTCACTATCCGAAGGGTAATGTGCGAGCGCATTTCGTGACAAGATTTTTCAAAATATTCCATTACCGTACTTAGAAGCATGTCAAACGCTGTTTAAAATCAATTTTTATGCTATTTTTCTCGTAAAATAGCGATAATATTCCAACTGGGCAACGTTGTATTCATTCAAAGAGAGAAAGAAAAACATGGCGAGTTCTCGTGACCGCGCATCACCAGTCTCACTGTCCCCAGGCTGACCACTTACAAATTCTGCTCCTATACTTTGCCCAGAGACAGCAGACACCCCATTCCACTTTCTGGCGGCTTTAGAGAGCCAATGGAAGCCTTAGAAAGTGTCACGTTACAGCACAGATGCTGTAATTTCGATAGAGATGTTACAGAAGGACAACAAATTGTCAGACAGGGCACTTCCTGCATGGAATCTTCTCAGGTTTTGGCCTGCCATATGAGTTCTGTTATACTCACAGACACCATTCAAACAGTTTTAGAAACTAACTTTAGAGTGTTTTCTATCCAAATCTACTAATTATATGCATATTCTAGTTTCTGGGCAGGAGTAGTAACCAGATTAAATCGGGTACGTTTTTTATCCGGCCGTGAAAATACTGCCCCCTATCCCAAAGAAGTTAAAGTGTTCCTGGGAGGTTTTATTAACATTCTGGGAACGGAAATTATAGTTTATTTGAAGGTAATGTTTGAATAAGACTTTTACCTTAAGTTAACTGTTTTGAACTCAAATCACACATATAAATTAGTTTGCTTAGGCATTAATCATGCAAACACAATTATTTTTATTTTAGCACAGCATCACTGAGATTCAAACCTATGATCTTCTGTTCTCTATTCATGGAATCCACCCCACTGCACCACCAGGATTGAGTTAGCATGCAGTGTTTTTTTAACTCATGCAAAACTGTGCATTTTAGTCTATTCAAACAGACCCCATTTCAATGGAAACAAGCACTCTTTCAGATCAGGTGTGGCCAATACATATTTTTTATATTTTATTTAACTAGGCAAGTCAGTTAACCTCTCTTGGGTATGTGGGACGTGACTGTCCCACCTGCAGGACACACTATTCAACAGCCAGTGAAATAGCAGGGCGCCAAATTCAAAATGACAAACATCTCATAATTCAAATTTCTCAAACATACAACTATTATATCCCATTTTAAAGATAACATTCTCGTTAATCCAACCACATTGTCCAATTTCAAAAAGGCTTTACGGCGAAAGCATAGCATTAGATTATGTTAGCACATCACCTTGACAAGAAAAACCACACAGCCATTTTCCAAGCAAGGAGAGGCGTCACAAAAACTAGAAATACAGCTAAAATTAAGCACGAACCTTTGATGATCTTCATCAGATGGCACTCATAGGACTTCATGTTACACAATAAAGTTAATATTTATATCCAAAAACCCCATTTTACATTGGCCCGTAATGTTCAGAAATGTTTTTCCTCCAAAAACTTCCGGTGAATGAGCACATCAGTTTATAGAAATACTCATCATAAACGTTGATAAAATATTAAACTGTTATTCAAAGAATTATAGATAAACATCTCCTTAATGCAACCGCTGTGACAGATTTAAAAAAAGCCTACATGGCCAAACCTGGAAAACGCTGGGCCAATTGTGCACCGCCTTATGGGACTCCCAATCACTACCGGTTGTGATATTAATGGGTGGGGCCAACACACCTGAACACACTTAACAAGATAGATAGAGTTTTGTCCATGCTGAGAATGCAATGTATATGTTTTCAAATTACATTCTTAGAATGTTCATTGAATGTTACTAATGTTTTCTTGAGGTTTTTATGGAAAGTTTTCTTAATGTTCTGAGAACATGACTTTAAATAGAACCCTGAGGAAACATGTAGAAAACATCATACGGAAGTACTGAAACTCCCACAGAAGAATGTTGTTTTTCAATGTTCTCTGAATGTTCTGAGAACATGACTTTAAATAGAACCATGAGGAAACATGTAGAAAACATCATGCTGAAGTACTGAAATTCCCACAGAAAAACGTTATTACTTAACATTCTCTGAACAATTTTAGAACATTGCTATAAATAGAACCATGAGGAAACCTGTAGGAACGTTATGCTAAAGTACTGAAATTCCCACCTAAGAAACATATAGTTCTCAGAACGTTATGTGCTAACTCGGTAAGAACTGATCCAACGTAGTTTGCATCATTATTACATTTTATTATTCTATCAATAGTTATATATTTTCTTAATAAAGTTGTTAATGTGTTGTTACTCAGTTGTTAATAAAGTTGTGTGCCGTTTTGTAGGGTCGTTCCGGGCCTCCTGGTCTTCCTGGTCCTAAGGTGAGTTGCTTTACACACTGAATATATGTGCATATCTACCTCAATTACCTCGTACCCCTGTACATCGACTTGGTACTGGTACCCCGTATATATAACCAAGTTATCGTTACTCATTGTGTATTTATTCCTTGTGTTATCATTTTTTTCTCTCTGCATTGTTGGGAAGGGCCTGTAAGTAAGCATTTCACTGTTAGTCTACACCTGTTGCTTATAAAGCATGTGACAAATACAATTTGATTTGATTTGAAGACAGTATTATGTTCTTCTTGTTCTTCTCCAACAGGGAAACATGGGGTTGAACTTCCAAGGTCCCAAAGGAGATAAGGTAGGAACCGCAAGTGAAGGACTGTCATCAATGGGTGCTAACGAATGGCACTCCTCAATACTGATGTGTGTGGGTGTGTGTGTGTGTGTGTGTGTGTGTAGGGTAATTCAGGTCTGCAGGGGCCTCCCGGACCACCAGGACAAGTTGGGGAGCAAACAAGACCCTCAGTGTCGAGTATTCAGAAAGGAGAGACGGTAATGTCCTACGTTACACATTTTCAACTGATTGATCAGGAATTCCTTCAGTTTTTTTTTACCTCAGAAACTCCATAGAGTTACATAGAATTACTGAAATAGAGGATCTGTATAAACTTAGTATCCTCTGGATCGTCACAAGCTTTTTAACTGTCACTTGTTGAACTTAATGAACATCAATAGTGGCTTCGTAGCTTCTATTATGACATGTCATGTAAACTGACAGCCATTCGTGTGCTCCTGTTTGGCTGTAACTCAGTGGTTCCCAAACGTGAAGTCAGGAACCCATGTGGGACCCCCTGTAATCTTAAACAAATTAAGAACTTTTTTCTCTTCAAATGGGTGTAGAATACAACCTTTTAGTGTCAGCTAAGGACCTCTTACACTACTAGAATGCACTTTCCTGTCATTGTTATGAGTTGGGGCAGCTTGTGAGACCTGTGAATATAATTTTTCCATGTGGGGTCCCTGTGATTTTCTAGTGTCAGTTTGGGGTTGTGTCCAGTAAAAGTTTTAGGAACCCCTGCTGTAACTGGACTGGCCCAGTAACTTCTGTTATGACATGTCATGTAAATGGCCAGCTGTAAGTGTAAAGCTATAAGCTACTGGGCTTGTGTTTTATCATGTTTCAACACCAGGTGGGAGCTCCATCATGCCTTTTATTCCCCTATAAATGCAACTCTCATAATGACCAGTAGAGGGTAGCATTTAGCCTCGTTATCAAAACGTACATTTACAATAATTAACCTTTATATCTCTTGGTACTGTGTTGTGAAAGTTATTGTATTCTTACAACTGTTTAGTTTATTTCTTTAAAAGGTTAGATAAGTCTTTATTGACATTGTTTTGATTCTTGACTATTGATGAAAACATTTTGTTTCTTCTTATTTCTTGTTAACAACAACTTGTTATTGTTGTTTCTTTTCTCGTTGCCAGGGTGATCAAGGTTTACCTGGTCCACCTGGTGATCCTGGTTATCCTGGACCCCCTGTGAGTATCACTCACTATCAATCATATTATATATCTACATTTTTACTCAGTATCTATCATACTGTATATCTACATTTTTATCTGTGTTTCTATACACCTATATTTTGTAACACACTGTAAATAATGTGCTCTATGAATCACCAGTGTTATATAAGACCGTGTGGGTTGGGCGTCTGAATAATGCAAGAACCTATTATAACAATTCTATCAAATCAATCAATCAATCAAATCAGTCAATCAATGGGTTGTGTGTGTCTGACAAATGTTGGGTTTGTAGGGTTCATCTGGTGGTTTGAAGGGAGAGAAAGGAGAAAACGGAGAAGCAGGCAAACGGGGCAAACCAGGGAAGGATGGAGACCCAGGTCCTGCTGGATTCCCTGTGAGTTCTACACACAGAACTAGGATGATTCTATTCATTCTATTGATATGGTTCTACCCTCCAGTCAACAGCTTGTCAGATACAGTTCCACAACAGTTTATAGACAGCTGTCTGCCTGTCTGTATGTCCGCTGTATATGAATGATCTGTCAACATCTACCTCTTCCCCTCTCTCCAGTATGCCAGTGCACATAGGACCACAAACAAAAAAACATTATCTCTCTCTCTCTGTCTCTCTCTCTGTCTCTCTCTGTCTCTCTCTGTCTCTCTCTGTCTCTCTTTCTCTGTCTCTCTCTCTCTCTCTCTCTCTCTCTCTCTCTCTCTCTCTCTCTCTCTCTCTCTCTCTGTCTCTGTCTCTCTCTCTCTCTCTCAGGGTAGTAAGGGAGACCCAGGTGGGCCAGGTCTGCCAGGTCGGGATGGTGACAGGGTAAGTTTAGCCTCTGATGCTTATCTACACAGATATAGTCTTGTTTTCTGTTAAAGATCCATCCATCCATCTCTATCTGTTTCTCTCTCAGGGTACCAAAGGTGACCGTGGATATCCTGGACGTCCAGGCGTGGTGAGTAATATATATCTATTTATATATTCATTCAGCTGTATTACAATCAGAATCTTTGTGTGTCTTTACTTGTGGACCAATGGTGCCCTCCCATATTTTTAGACATTGACCACTAGATGGCAAGGTAACCCTGACATTGGCAGAGTAACCTCCGCTAGACTCTGCATCCCGTAGTATAAGACTGTGATCACTAGATGGGGTATCATAAAGGTGTATTTTATTTGTGAACTTGCTCTGATAGCCTTTCGTCAAAGTTCGCCATGTTTGTTGTCAAGGAAGTTGTCAAGGAAGTGAGTTTGTGTTTATAAAAGGATGTACAGGCCCCACCTACCAGTCAACCAATCATGTCAATGCGTAGCTATAAGGAGATATAAGGAGACCTCTGCATTGTTACAACATTTGTGAGGTGCCCGGCATCCCCTTACAGAGCTTGATTTGGCCTCCTCAAGCTTCCAGAGGCTCCGCAATTGCATCACACCCTCCATATGGCGCCTCCGGTCCACTTTGCCAGATCAAGCATAAATTTGCTTTAACATGTGACCAGTGGTCAGACTAAAGGCTGTGTAGTATTAGACTGTTACCACTAGATGGTGATACTAACCATTATATCACATTACTGTTCCAGATGACCAGTGGTGACTACAGACAGTGCAGTATTAGTCTGTGACCACTAGATGGTGATACTAACCATTATATCACATTACTGTTCCAGATGACCAGTGGTGACTACAGACAGTGCAGTATTAGTCTGTGACCACTAGATGGTGATACTAACCATTATATCACATTACTGTTCCAGATGACCAGTGGTGACTACAGACAGTGCAGTATTAGACTGTGACCACTAGATGGTGATACTAACCATTATATCACATTACTGTTCCAGATGACCAGTGGTGACTACAGACAGTGCAGTATTAGACTGTGACCACTAGATGGTGATACTAACCATTATATCACATAACTGTTCCAGATGACCAGTGGTGACTACAGACAGTGCAGTATTAGACTGTGACCACTATATAGTGATACTGACCTTTGTATCCCATTATATAGCAGGTGAGCAATGGTCCACCTACAGTTGGGCCTAAAGGTGAACCTGGGCGTCCTGGGGAGACAGGAAGGAAAGGAGACAGAGGACAACCTGGTAGGTACTCTATATTCATAAAGGTTGTCAGATTATAATGAATAAGATTATATGAACACAGAGGACCTGGTCCTAGATCAGCACTCCTACTTTAAGCGGCTTGGTGAACCCAGTTTCCATGGTGATCATTCCCCTTTGACCCCCTGTCCTCCCCAGGTCTCTCGGGTCCTCCAGGTCAACCAGGAACCCCAGGTATCGGAGGTGGAGGCCAGCCTGGTTTACCAGGCTTCCCAGGAGAGAGGGGCCAGAAGGGAGACGAGGGCCAGCCTGCAATCTCCATCCCCGGGAACCCAGGACGAAGTGGCGCCCCTGGTCTGCAGGGACCTCCAGGACCTCCTGGGCCCCCAGGGGTCTCCAATGGGGGTATTAACTGTATAGGAGGGGTCCCCGGGTTACCAGGACAACAAGGGAATATAGGATTCCAAGGAGAGACCGGACAGAAAGGTGGGTCGGAGAGAGAGAGAGAGAAAGAAGGTGGGTCGGAGAGAGAGACAGCAAGAAAGAGAGAGGGAGATAGAGAGAGGTGGGTCGGAGAGAGAGAGAAAGAAGGTGGGTCGGAGAGAGAGACAGCAAGAAAGAGAGAGGGAGATAGAGAGAGAATGTTTTTTGTTTGTGGCCCTATGTGCACTGGCTTAATGCTTCTTAGGTTTTCCTCTATGAGTTTCAGTTTAGAAAACAATCTCTCTGCAGAAGAGACAGTTACAGGGATGATTAAAAACAGCTTGATTGCCGTAGCAACATCAGGGAAACTGGGCCGAATGGAGTGGCGTTTCAAATACAGCATTTCTGCAACATCTTTAATTGAGCCTCTCGTTCTCCTTAAATGCCTGCCTCAACACGATATGGAAAGATATGAACTGTATAGGACGCTCTGGGGACAGGTCGTCTGGAAACTGGACAGCCAATAAATTGTCAGATACAAACAGATGATTATCTTTAACAAAAAATGTGGTTCAACAATAAATAGCGGCTGAATTATCCTCAAGGCGACTACTTTTTTCCTCATTGTTAGGCTATTTGATGTGCAATTATTATTTTAAAAGTTGATAAATAGCAGCTAAATACTGTATATAACTACAGTATAGATAGTACCCTGCATTATGAAACCCTCCCCCATAAACTGGTGTTTTAAGGTGGGCTGGTTGTGTTATTGGGCATTAATAGACTGGTTTTATACACAACAACTTTCTATCCACTTTCTACACCGTTCATTCTCAATGGCGCATTTGAAGATCAGCAAGATTAGTCGGTTTCAGTTTGCTAAAATGGTGTCTCATGAGGGGATTCTCAAGACATAACGTGCAGAGTTTGAGCTGGTCCAGGAAGTGATGTTGCAGGCTGCGACCAGGGGAGAACGACTGACCCTTCTCATTGAGTATCTCAAGTTGAAGGCCGACCGGAGTACCCCCAAACTTCAATGAGAGGGGCCAGTCATTCTCCCTTAGCTAAATGGCCGATATTCTATTGATATAATTGTGGGGTTCTCTGTTGTTTACCTCCAGAGTATTGTCATAGTAACATGGACAATAATGAACTAATGTCAGGGTTGGCTAGGTTACTTTCTAAATGTAATCCGTTACAGTTACTAGTTACCTGTCCAAAATTGTAATCAGTAACGTAACTTTCGGATTACCCAAACTCAGTAACGTAATCTGATTACATTTAGTTACTTTTAGATTACTTTCCCCTTGAGAGGCATTAGAAGAAGACAAAAATGTATGTTACCAATTGAACGACATCTATTGAAGGATAAATAAATGTTAAAGTTTACATAGCTGGCCATATATGGATGTTAAATGTTACTTTATGGGTTGTTTATGTAGGCTTTTTCTAACCCATCGCTTTCTACTACATATAATAATATGATTCAATTACATCTTTACATTAATATATTTAATTTATAACTCCAAAAATGGCCCTTTTAAATCAATCAAAAGTGAACAAGTTTGAGCATGTGTCCATTATCAGCATGAATTAGAAAACAATGATTGATAAGCAGCTTAAACTTCTTGAATTCAACCATTATTGGGTTCAAATACACATTTAGATTTGTGAACAGGCATCCACAACAACCACAAACCGTAAGGCACAAATAGCTAAATGAGAGAGCAGCAGTGGTGTAATCTACATATCGCCGTAGACTACACCACTACTGTCATCATTACCTCCAAGTGCTTCTTCAAGTTGGATAATCTTTGGATGCAGACAGTAGCCGCACCATTGGAAGACATGGCTTGGACTTTAGCCTACAAAAGCTTATTCCTGCTCTTTTCCCGCGATCCATAGTGGTCTCATAGTGGTCTCTGAGTTGTGGTCAGACTCGCTCAGGTGGAACAAACTGAAACATGCTCCTTTTTTCAATGCTGATTTGAATGTCATTGAGGAAACAGACAAGTGTCAAAGATATATTTTAGCAAACATCCTTTCTGAATTTAAAAGTAATCCTCGAAGTAATCATCTAGTTTTTTCAAAAGTATCTGTAATCTGATTACAATATTTTAGCTGGTAATGTAACGGATTACAGTTACTGTTCTTTTTTTTAAATCCCTTACATGTAACAGATTACATGTAATCTGTTACTCCCCAACCCTGACTAATGTATAATTGATGTTGATGCCAAAACTGGGACTGTGTCTGACATCCATGTCTGTCCGTCTGTGTTTCAGGTGAGAAGGGAGACACCTGTGTTAACTGTTTCTCCAGCGGCAGCAGTGTCTCTGGAGAAATAGGCCCTCCCGGACCTCCTGGGCTCCCAGGTAAGACTGCACCCCTCTCACCTGGTCACCTATCTCTCTACTTGGTTCTGTATATTCTCACCAGGTAGGACCAAGTTGAGAGGAGAAACCAGATAGCTGATTTGTCAATGTGCAGGCCACCGTAACACAATACTCTACATAACACCTCTCTCTCATCCTTTTCTCCTCTCGCCTCCTCTTCTCCCTCTCTCCTCCCTCTCTCCTCCTCCCTCAGGTGTACCAGGAAGACCAGGGTCTAAAGGTGACAGAGGATTCCCAGGCGGCCCAGGGCCCTCAGGTTCTTCTGTAAGTACTTATTGCTTTTCATTTCCTACTTCCTGTTTACAACCCCCCACTTCCTGTTTTCAAACCCACACAATTCTAGGGACTAATGTTTTGGATTGTATTATTGTTCAACATAAGAACATTGGATTTAGCCCTACCTAGCTCATGTTGACACTGGCTTGAAGTTGGTTTGAAACTGTGTCTACACTTAGAATAACTTTATAGTAGGCTAACCTAGAGGCTGACTGACTAATTTAGGGCCTGTTTCCCGGACAACAATTAGAGAATCTCCATTGAAAATGCTTTTTAGTCTAGGATTAGACTTAATCCGTGTCCTAGAAACTGTCCTTAAGTGTCTATAATAGCCTTGATAGTGTCTAACTGACCCCTCCATCCTTCCATCTCTCTTTCCTCTATCCCGCTCTCTCCCCCAGGGTTTGCCCGGTCCCCAGGGTGCTCCTGGTTTCCCAGGAGAGAAGGGTGACCCAGGTGAGGCTACTGCTGTGGATGGGGTGAGCGGAGACAAGGGAGACACAGGGTTTCCCGGACCCCCTGGCCTGCCTGGTCTGGACGGAAGACCTGGTCGCGATGGAGGTCCTGGAGCTCCTGGACCCAAAGGAACATCTGTGAGTAGCAATGTTTTCCTCTTTCTCCCCTTCATCCCTCCAGTTATCATTCATCCCTCCCTCCCTTCATCCATCCATCCCATCCAACTGTTCTTCACTCCCTCCATTTCTCCTTGACTCTATCCCTCTTTCCATCCATCCATCCCTTCACCTTTTCTCTATCCCTCCATCACTACCTCTATTCCTCCATCCAACCATCCATCCATCCCTTCACCTTTTCTCTTTCCCTCCATCCCTACCTAGCGCATAGGGCATTGGGCCAGTAACCGAAAGGTTGCTGATCGAATCCCCGAGCTGACAAGGTAAAGATCTTTCCTTCTGCCCCTGAGCAAGGCAGTTAACCCACTGTTCCCCGGATACCGAAGATGTGGATGTCAATTATGGCAGCCCCCCGCACCTCTCTGATTCAGAGTGGTTGGGTTAAATGCGGAAGACAGATTTCAGTTAAATACATTCAGTTGTACAACTGAAAAGGTATCCCCCTTTCCCTTACCTCCATCCAACCATCCATCCATCTCTCCCACAACATAGCATTCTATATTAACCTCTCACTTTCTTTCTCTCTCTCTCTCTCTCTCTCTCTCTCTCTCGCGCTCTCTCTCTCTCTCTCTGCAGGGATCTCTATTATTGAAGGGTGAGCGAGGACCTCCAGGTGAGCCCGGTTTGCAGGGTCTCCCAGGTGACAGGGGTGCCACCGGATCCCCAGGCTTCGGCCCCCAGGGGCCCCCCGGAGAGAAGGGTGTCCAAGGTGTCTCAGGGAGAACGGGAACACCTGGAGCACCAGGTGAGATACGTTGGTTGATATTCTTGAAGACCAGGGATGTAGTAATTCAAATGTTGATAAAAGTGAGATACATTAACATATGATGTCCAGGGATGTTGTGTTAGTGATTTTCGTTATCATACTTTTGCCATTAGCTGTGCCTGGCATCGACGACTACAACTGGTTACCATTATCTTTGCCTGGCATCGATGACAACAACTGGTAACCATTATCTTTGCCTGGCATCGACGACTACAACTGGTTACCATTATCTTTGCCTGGCATCAACATCTACAACTGGTTACCATTATCTTTGCCTGACATCGATGACAACAACTGGTTACCATTATCTTTGCCTGGCATCAACGACTACAACTGGTTACCATTATCTTTGCCTGGCATTGACGACTACAACTGGTTACCATTATCTTTGCCTGACATCGACGACTACAACTGGTTACCATTATCTTTGTCTGGCATCGATGACAACAACTGGTTACCATTATCTTTGCCTGACATCGACGACTACAACTGGTTACCATTATCTTTGCCTGGCATCGACGACTACAACTGGTTACCATTAGCTTTGTCTGGCATCGACGACTGCAACTGGTTACCATTATCTTTGCCTGACATCGATGACAACAACTGGTTACCATTATCTTTGCCTGACATCGATGACAACAACTGGTTACCATTATCTTTGCCTGACATTGATGACTACAACTGGTTACCATTATCTTTGCCTGGCATCGACGACTGCAATTGGTTACCATTATCTTTGCCTGGCATCGATGACAACAACTGGTTACCATTATCTTTGCCTGGCATCGATGACAACAACTGGTTACCATTATCTTTGCCTGGCATCGACGACTGCAACTGGTTACCATTATCTTTGCCTGGCATCGATGACAACAACTGGTTACCATTATCTTTGCCTGACATCGATGACAACAACTGGTTACCATTAGCTTTGTCTGGCATCGACGACTGCAACTGGTTACCATTATCTTTGCCTGACATCGATGACAACAACTGGTTACCATTATCTTTGCCTGACATCGATGACAACAACTGGTTACCATTATCTTTGCCTGGCATTGATGACTACAACTGGTTACCATTATCTTTGCCTGGCATCGACGACTGCAATTGGTTACCATTATCTTTGCCTGGCATCGATGACAACAACTGGTTACCATTATCTTTGCCTGACATCGATGACAACAACTGGTTACCATTAGCTTTGTCTGGCATCGACGACTGCAACTGGTTACCATTATCTTTGCCTGGCATCGATGACAACAACTGGTTACCATTATCTTTGCCTGACATTTACGACTGCAACTGGTTACCATTATCTTTGCCTGACATCGATGACAGCAACTGGTTACAATTATCTTTGCCTGACATCGACGACAACAACTGGTTACCATTATCTTTGCCTGGCATCAACATCTACAACTGGTTACCATTATCTTTGCCTGGCATCAACGTCTACAACTGGTTACCATTATCTTTGCCTGGCATCAACATCTACAACTGGTTACCATTATCTTTGCCTGACATCGATGACAACAACTGGTTACCATTATCTTTGCCTGGCATTGACGACTGCAACTGGTTACCATTATCTTTGTCTGGCATCGACGACTACAACTGGTTACCATTTATCTTTGCCTGACATCGATGACAACAACTGGTTACCATTATCTTTGCCTGGCATTGACGACTGCAACTGGTTACCATTATCTTTGCCTGACATCGACGACTACAACTGGTTACCATTATCTTTGTCTGGCATCGACGACTACAACTGGTTACCATTATCTTTGCCTGGCATCGACGACTACAACTGGTTACCATTATCTTTGCCTGGCATCGACGACTACAACTGGTTACCATTATCTTTGCCTGACATCGATGACAACAACTGGTTACCATTATCTTTGCCTGACATCGATGACAACAACTGGTTACCATTATCTTTGCCTGGCATCGATGACAACAACTGGTTACCATTATCTTTGCCTGACATTGACGACTGCAACTGGTTCCATTATCTTTGTCTGGCATCGACGACTACAACTGGTTACCATTATCTTTGCCTGGCATCGACGACTGCAACTGGTTACCATTATCTTTGCCTGACATCGACGACTACAACTGGTTACCATTATCTTTGTCTGGCATCGACGACTACAACTGGTTACCATTATCAATGCCTGGCATCGACGACAACAACTGGTTACCATTATCTTTGCCGGGCATCGACGTCTACAACTGGTTACCATTATCTTTGCCTGACATTGATGACAACAACTGGTTACCATTATCTTTGCCTGGCATCGACGACTACAACTGGTTACCATTATCTTTGCCTGGCATCGACGACAACAACTGGTTACCATTATCTTTGCCTGGCATCGATGACAACAACTTGTTACCATTATCTTTGCCTGGCATCGACGACTACAACTGGTTACCATTATCTTTGCCTGGCATCGATGACAACAACTGGTTACCATTATCTTTGCCTGACATCAACGACAACAACTGGTTACCATTATCTTTGCCTGGCATCGATGACAACAACTGGTTACCATTATCTTTGCCTGACATCGATGACAACAACTGCTGTTCTTCTATGACTACAACTCTTGTACCCCAACTCCCTAATCTCTGACCCTTGACCTCTGACCTGTAGGAGGTAAAGGGGAGCCGGGTCAGACGATAGCAGAGAAGGGCCTCCCAGGACCCCGAGGACAGGATGGAGACCCCGGTCTACCTGGAAACCCAGGTAGATAACACCTGTACCTGCACAGGTCTTACACTTACCTGGATGGATAGAATTGGTAGTTTAGCTTTCATCCACAATGATGATGGAGGTAACAGACAGATGTTTGGTGTTGTTTGGGGTAATATTTGATGTAATTCTATGAGGTATACACACATGTGAACTGTTTAGTAGTAGTGTTGTAAATGTTTGCCAAAACTAAGTCTTCACTTCCGTGTCAACAGGTAACCCCGGCGGGCCAGGACAGCCCGGTTTCCCCGGGTCACCAGGTCCCAAGGGTGATCCTGGCCTCTCTGGCATCGGACTGCCAGGACCCCCCGGAGCTAAAGGTAAACACTAAATACCTGAACAGGTACAGTCTCACCTTTATGGTTATAATACAAACTCCAAGGTCCAGATTAAGCCTAGCCCTGGACTAAGAAGCGTTTTCAATTAAGAATCTCTATTGAATATGCTTTTCGGTCTAGGACTAGGCTTAAGACCCTGTCAGACGCACAGAATGGACCAGCCACAATGTCACTCTTAGCATCATAGCACAGAGTTATTTTAGTTTTTTACAGTAGTGCCTTATAGATTACTATACTATTATCATTATCACTGACCTGTCATCTCACCTGTCCATGCCTGCAGGATTCCCTGGCTCACCTGGTTTGCCAGGTGGTCCCGGAGCTCCAGGTAGACCAGGTGTGGACGGGTTCCCCGGACAGCCAGGTGCACCTGGAGCTAAGGTACAACCCCACTACTACTACTGTAGATACAGATTAACTCTACTACTGTAGAGACAGACTAACTCTACTACTATAGATACAGACTAACTCTACTACTATAGATACAGATTAACTCTACTACTGTAGATACAGATTAACTCTACTACTATAGATACAGATTAACTCTACTACTATAGATACAGATTAACTCTACTACTGTAGATACAGATTAACTCTACTACTATAGATACAGATAGATTAACTCTACTACTATAGATACAGATAGATTAACTCTACTAGTATAGATACAGATTAACTCTACTACTATAGATACAGATTAACTCTACTACTGTAGATACAGATTAACTCTACTACTGTAGATACAGACTAACTCTACTACTATATATACAGATTAACTCTACTACTATATATACAGATTAACTCTACTACTATAGATACAGATTAACTCTACTACTGTAGATACAGACTAACTCTTCTACTGTAGATACAGATTAACTCTACTACTGTAGATACATATTAACTCTACTACTATAGATACAGATTAACTCTACTACTATAGATACAGATTAACTCTACTACTGTAGATACAGATTAACTCTACTACTATAGATACAGATTAACTCTACTAGTATAGATACAGATTAACTCTACTACTGTAGATACAGATTATCTCTAATACTATAGATACAGACTAACACTACTACTGTAGATACAGACTAACTCTACTACTATATATACAGATTAACTCTACTACTATAGATACAGATTAACTCTACTACTATATATACAGATTAACTCTACTACTATATATACAGATTAACTCTACTACTGTAGATACAGACTAACTCTTCTACTGTAGATACAGATTAACTTTACTACTGTAGATACAGACTAACTCTTCTACTGTAGATACAGATTAACTCTACTACTGTAGATACAGATTAACTCTACTACTGTAGATACAGATTAACTCTACTACTGTAGATACAGACTAACTCTTCTACTGTAGATACAGATTAACTCTACTACTGTAGATACAGACTAACTCTTCTACTGTAGATACAGATTAACTCTACTACTGTAGATACAGATTAACTCTACTACTGTAGATACAGACGAACTCTTCTACTGTAGATACAGATTAACTCTACTACTGTAGATACAGATTAACTCTACTACTATAGATATAGATTAACTATACTACTTTAGAGACAGACAGCCAGGTGGACCCGGAGTTAAGTTGCTTACCACATCCCCACTACTGTATATGGACTTAATTACAGTCATTTACATGTACAGCTATGAGAATCCAAACTAGATAACATAGGATCGAGTGAAGCGTAACAGCAAATGTAGACCTAGTTATCTGACAGACACAGTTGACTCTGTTAACATTTGTCTGTGTTTGTATATTCATTGAAGTTTTTCTCTGTGTGTGTGTGTGATAGGGAGAGCCAGGCTTCGGGCTGCCAGGTCCCCAGGGATCCCCAGGCTTCCCCGGAGATAAAGGATTACCTGGACCCAAAGGAGACTCTGGTTTCCCTGGCAACCCCGGCTTGCCAGGACGATCCGGCTTTGACGGCGGCCCTGGTGCCAAAGGTACGGTTCCAACTTCTGATGGCGTGGTCGGCTGGAGTTTGGCTCTTAGAAACGCTGACATTGTGGGGTTGATTCCCACATCGGTCACCTAATGTATACTGACTACGTGTGTGTCCGTGGTTTCGAATTAAAGTCCTTTTTAAGATGACTATGTTATTATATACTCTCTTCATACGTCAACAATATCATACTATAATCGAGGCAAATTCTTTCTGTGATGATTTTTCCAGACACAGATTAAGCCTAGTTCTAGACTTAAAGCCTGCTCAATGGAGAACCTTCAATAAAAATGATCTTTAGTCCAGTTATAGAGTATTTTATTAGCTAGCCAGTTCGTTGGTATTGCTATATTTTGTGGTCTGTACCTGTCTATCTGTCTGTCTCCCAGGTGACTCTGGTATCCCTGGTAGACCCGGAGCCCGTGGCCCTCAAGGATCACCCGCCATCGGCTCTCAGGGTGACCCCGGCCCTGTCGGACCCCCAGGACCTATTGGTGCTCCAGGTAAGCCTTATAACAACAAACAGAACAGAGCTGACCTTTGACTAGCTGATTGATTAGAGATCGATAGTGTTTGAGTCTGATATTGAGATTAAGATTGCTGGCATTGATTGAGATTTGAGATTGATAGAGATTAATTCTGATAGATATATTGATTGGAGATTGAGTGATAGAATTTGATTGAGATTGGTAGCATTTATATGTGGTTGCAGCAGACCTTCTAGTATCACCATTATGTAGATGCAATGCTAAGAATTGTTATCATATTAAACATATGCAAAAGGAAAATCCATGTAATATGTATATTTATGCTGCATTTTAAAACCATAGTTATCCTGTTGTTTTTAACAGGTTATCTTGTGTTTGAGATGACTGAATATGTGTTCTCCAGAATGGATTGCCTGAGTCACACAGTGTTATGTGCATGGTCACCCTAAGGTCTCTTATATTAATGTTAATGATGTATCTCAGTGGGCTGGCTATGTGGTTGAAGCTATGTTGTCACACTAGTTATTACGCAGGTAACACCACCCCACTGCAAGGCTTTTGAGCACCAAAGGGTTTGCAAACAGTTTGTAAGTGGTTCACCTGTAAAGGGTTTATTTGTTGAGCACTGAATGATGTCAACATGGCGATAGCATGTCTCTATGGGGGGATCCTGTCTCAGAGAGATGCATTGTGGATTATCAGTCAGCGACGGTAACCGAACCCTGATCTTGGGAGTTCACTCTTTCTTTGTCTTCTCACCTCACAACAGTCTTTTCTATTCTTCTTTTGTGTGTTGTCGATGTCTCTTTGGCAAATTCCACTTGTGTAGCTGTCAGCTATCACCCACCCGCACAATTCCACAAGTCTACCTTTCCTGCATTTGTTCTCCTCACTTAAACACAATTTACCTTTCTGGTTCAAGCCAAAACCTCACCAATAACTTCATACTCTCCTCTACCTGGCTAGTACACAAAACAACTTACTAAGCAGTCAGCTCCACCCAGGGCTCAGTTCCGAAGGCTCTTTCCTCATGTATGTTGTGTTGGATAGACCTAGGACATCACCCCCCTTCCCCACATCTCTTTCTCATTCTTCGATCCACTCCATCCTTCCATCAGCTCTATTTTGAACCTTTGCCCTGCTTACCTGCCGCTCTCTGAACTTATGACCTCAAGGAAGAAAGGTATTGTACCGCAGCCTATCTGAACTAAAGTCTCTTTTTGGCAGCTGATTGGTTAATTGGTACTGTATTTCTGTGTGATTGGTTGATTGGTTTAGGGACTGTACTTCTGTTCTGCGTGACATTACTCCAGCTATGAGGTAATGATATACAGTTAGGTTATTTTATTCTGGACTGACATATGGGACCTTTACAATGTGTTGAATAGTCACTAGATTCCACTAGCACTGTAAGTCAAACTCAAAAAGCTTTATTGTCCTTCAAATTTCCATAAGACAGAATTCTTTTGTTGTTGCATTTGACAAAATTGACTTTCTGTGATGTCATAGATGAGGGACAGATGCTGATCAGAAAGTGAGAATCTGTCCTGACACTGTCCTTGATTCTCGGCGTTGCAGGATACTCAGGCAACAATGGAGAGAAGGGAGACCCCGGTCTTCCTGGCTCGGGCATTACAGGGTTGCCAGGAGACAGAGGAAGTCCTGGTTTCCCCGGCAGCCCCGGGGAAGTTGGACCTCAGGGTAACCCCGGTGGCCCTGGCCGCGATGGAATACCTGGCCCGCCTGGTAAGATAACGTCAACCATTTCTGATCTATGGCAGCATTTACCCAGGAGCCCAAATCTGATATTTTGTTCAATTATTGGTCTTTTGACCAATCGGATCAGATCTTTTGCCAATAATCAGGCAAAAGATCAGAAAGAGTTTTACACAGACAGCCCAATTCTGATCTTTTGCCCAATTAATGGCAAAAAAATCTGATCTGATTGGTCAAAAGACCAATTAGTGGCATGAGATCAGAATTGGGCTGCCTGTGTAAACACAGCCTATATGTCTGTTTCAGTCTCTGTCTAATTATCAATGTCTTTCTGTGTTATGTATGTACGGATGGCCCAGTAAGATATTATTTTCAGTTCGACATCTCTGACTGACTATTTACACGTCATGCTTGCTATTCTCCGACTACATCCTAAATGGAATCCATTTCCCTTTATAGTGCACTACTTTTGATAAGAGCCCTGGTCAAAAGTAGTGGGAATAGGCTGTCATTTGGGACGCATGCTCTGACTTCCAGTAAAGACCCAAAGTAACCTGTGTTGATGGGAAGATGCCAGTCAGAAGATCTGTAACCTCTGTTGATGGGAAGATGCCAGTCAGAAGATCTGTAACCTGTGTTGATGGGAAGATGCCAGTCAGAAGATTTGTAATCTCTGTTGATGGGAGGAGGCCAGTCAGAAGATCTGTAATCTCTGTTGATGGGAAGATGTGTAACCTGTGTTGATGGGAAGATGCCAGTCAGAAGATCTGTAACCTGTGTTGATGGGAAGATGCCAGTCAGAAGATCTGTAACCTGTGTTGATGGGAAGATGCCAGTCAGAAGATCTGTGTTGATGGGAAGATGCCAGTCAGAAGATCTGTGTTGATGGGAAGATGCCAGTCAGAAGATCTGTGTTGATGGGAAGATGCCAGTCAGAAGATCTGTAACCTGTCTCCTCTCTCTCTATTTTGTTTTTATTTTCTGTTTGACGTGTTTGACTGACTGTCTACATATTATGCTTGTTGCTCCATCTCTGACTTCCAGAAAGGTGCTAACCTACCTCTCTGTCTTTCAACAGGTGGTAAAGGAGACATGGGTGTAATGGGAACTCCTGGATCTCTGGGATCCCCTGGCAACCCCGGAGGGCCCGGCTTCCCTGGACCTAAAGGCAGCTACACACACACACACACAAAAGCACACACCTAAAGGGACTGCTACTATATAGACCATGGAGTCATAGGACAGCAGTCGCAATAGATCCACATATGACCAAGATCACACAGATGCCAGGTCTTACAATCAAACAAACTAGTCCTAAACATCTGCTGCATTAGCTATAAGGAACCCACACACACACATAAACACACACGTGTTAGTACTGTACGTGTCTTGGGTAATAGACCCTCTGACCCTGAGTGTCTCCTTCCTCCAGGTGACGATGGTTTCCCAGGGCGACCAGGTGGGACCGGCAGTCCAGGTCTGAAGGGAGACAGGGGAGACCCCGGTCTCGTAGGACTCCCAGGTCCCAGCCACTCTCCCACTTCAATCAAGGGAGCCAAAGGAGATGCAGGAGAACCAGGTACGTCTGTTTGTCGGTCGGTCTGTCTGTCTGTCTGTCTGTCTGTCTGTCTGTCTGTCTGTCTGTCATAATGACTATAAAATGCAGGATTTTAGTAAATTAAAGGGTGTCCAATGGTGCTCTGCTGGGCACTCCCATAATAAATCTAGGCACCTCTGCAAATGTGATGAATGTAGAAGTTCTCCCCAGTGTAGAAGAAAGACTTTCACTCAGCAAAGATGGATACCCAGCTCTTGTTTGATATGTTTACTGCTATTGCTGAAACACTGTCCTGTCTGTCTGTCTATCTGGCTGTCTGACTGTCTAACCATCCTGTCTCTGTGCTGTGTAGGTTTGCGAGGTCAGCCAGGTCAGAAGGGTATTTCCGGTCTCCCTGGAGACACTGGTATATCAGGACAGGATGGAAGACCTGGGTTCCCTGGACCTCAAGGTATAGTAAAGTCATCCCATAGTAGTCATCCTATAGTAAAGTCATCCTATAGTAGTCATCCTATAGTAAAGTCATCCCATAGTAGTCATCCCATAGTAAAGTCATCCTATAGTAGTCATCCTATAGTAAAGTCATCCTATAGTAAAGTCATCCTATAGTAAAGTCATCCTATAGTAAAGTCATCCTATAGTAGTCATCCTATAGTAAAGTCATCCTATAGTAGTCATCCTATAGTAAAGTCATCCCATAGTAGTCATCCTATAGTAAGTCATCCTATAGTAAAGTCATCCTATAGTAAAGTCATCCTATAGTAAAGTCATCCTATAGTACAGTCATCCTATAGTAAAGTCATCTTATAATACAGTAATCCTATAGTACAGTCATCCTATAGTAAAGTCATCCCATAGTAGTCATCCTATAGTAAAGTCATCCCATAGTAGTCATCCTATAGTAAAGTCATCCTATAGTAGTCATCCTATAGTAGTCATCCTATAGTAGTCATCCTATAGTACAGTCATCTTATAATACAGTTATCCTATAGTAAAGTCATCCTATAGTAGTCATCCTATAGTACAGTCATCTTATAATACAGTCATCCTATAGTAGTCATCCTATAGTAAAGTCATCCTATAGTAAAGTCATCCTATAGTAAAGTCATCCTGTAGTAGTCATCCTGTAGTAGTCATCCTGTAGTAAAGTTATCTTATAATACAGTTATCCTATAGTAAAGTCATCCTATAGTAGTCATCCTATAGTACAGTCATCCTATAGTACAGTCATCCTATAGTACAGTCATCCTATAGTAAAGTCATCATATAGTAAAGTCATCCTATTCTAGTCATCCTATTCTAGTCATCCTATAGTAAAGTAATCCTATAATACAGTCATCCTATAGTACAGTCATCCTATAGTAGTCATCCTGTAGTACAGTCATCCTATAGTAAAGTTATCCTATAATACAGTCATCCTACCTAGAGATCTTACTTGATAACGTTTCCTGTTGACTTCAATGTGCCGTTCACATATTAATTATTTCATTATTAGTGTCTTGCATCTTCAGATACGCCCAACCAACATGCGCTTATAAAATACCTATATCTCAATTTGTCATTCAGCACCAGAATGTTCTCCATAATGTCCTCTACTGAACAATCACTCCTAACATCCTCTTTCCATTGTGCTCAGGTCCCAAACGAGACCTCTAATGTCATGTATTGATGATGTACCATTCTTTACGTAATATCTCCAGGTCCCAAAGGAGACATGGGTATCCCTGGAGTATCAGGCTCACCAGGAAGCCAAGGACTTAAAGGCAACATGGGAGAGATGGGCTTCCCAGGTGGGCGTCAGCCAGCCGATAACCCCATATCTCCACCATCACCATCATGTTCTATAACCTCATATCCCCACCATCATGTTCTATAACCTCATATCATCACCATCATGTTGTATAACCTCATATCATCACCATCATGTTCTATAACCTCATATCATCACCATCATGTTCTATAACCTCATATCATCACCATCATGTTCTATAACCTCATATCATCACCATCATGTTGTATAACCTCAAATCATAACCATCATGTTCTATAACCTCATAACATCACCATCATGTTCTATAACCTCATATCATCACCATCATGTTGTATAACCTCATATCATCATCATCACCATCATGTTCTATAACCTCATACCATCACCATCATGTTCTATAACCTCATATCATCACCATCATGTTGTATAACCTCATACACCATCACCATCATGTTGTATAACCTCATACCATCATGTTGTATAACCTCATATCAACTTCACCATCATGTTCTATAACCTCATTACACCATCATGTTCTATAACCTCATATCATCACCATCATGTTCTATAACCTCATATCATCACCATCATGTTCTATAACCTCATATCATCACCATCATGTTCTATAACCTCATATCATCACCATCATGTTGTATAACCTCATATCATCACCATCACCATCATGTTGTATAACCTCATACCATCATGTTCTATAACCTCATATCACCACCATCACCATCATGTTCTATAACCTCATACCATCATGTTCTATAACCTCATATCATCACCATCACCATCATGTTCTATAACCTCATATCATCACCATCATGTTCTATAACCTCATATCATCACCATCATGTTCTATAACCTCATATCATCACCATCATGTTGTATAACCTCATATCATCACCATCATGTTGTATAACCTCATATCATCACCATCATGTTCTATAACCTCATATCATCACCATCATGTTCTATAACCTCATATCATCACAATCACCATCATGTTCTATAACCTCATATCATCACCATCATGTTCTATAACCTCATATCATCACCATCATGTTCTATAACCTCATATCATCACCATCATGTTCTATAACCTCATATCATCACCATCATGTTGTATAACCTCATATCCCCACCATCATGTTGTATAACCTCATATCATCACCATCATGTTCTATAACCTCATATCATCACCATCATGTTCTATAACCTCATATCATCACCATCATGTTCTATAACCTCATATCATCACCATCATGTTCTATAACCTCATATCATCACCATCATGTTCTATAACCTCATACCATCACCATCATGTTCTATAACCTCATATCATCACCATCATGTTCTAT
This sequence comes from Salmo salar, assembly GCF_905237065.1. Classification (NCBI taxonomy): domain Eukaryota; kingdom Metazoa; phylum Chordata; class Actinopteri; order Salmoniformes; family Salmonidae; genus Salmo; species Salmo salar. The sequence continues at coordinate 75,395,927 of NC_059459.1, forward strand.
AACCTCATATCATCACCATCATGTTCTATAACCTCATATCATCACCATCATGTTCTATAACCTCATATCACATCACCATCATGTTGTATAACCTCATATCCCCACCATCATGTTGTATAACCTCATATCATCACCATCATGTTCTATAACCTCATATCATCACCATCATGTTCTATAACCTCATATCATCACCATCATGTTCTATAACCTCATATCATCACCATCATGTTCTATAACCTCATATCATCACCATCATGTTGTATAACCTCAAATCATCACCATCACCATCATGTTGTATAACCTCATATCATCACCATCACCATCATGTTGTATAACCTCATATCATCACCATCATGTTCTATAACCTCATAACCTCATATCATCACCATCATGTTCTATAACCTCATATCATCATCATCACCATCATGTTGTATAACCTCATATCATCACCATCATGTTGTATAACCTCATATCATCACCATCATGTTCTATAACCTCATATCATCACCATCATGTTCTATAACCTCATATCATCACCATCATGTTCTATAACCTCATATCATCACCATCATGTTGTATAACCTCATATCATCACCATCATGTTCTATAACCTCATATCATCACCATCATGTTCTATAACCTCATATCATCACCATCATGTTCTATAACCTCATACCATCCCCATCATGTTCTATAACCTCATATCATCACCATCATGTTCTATAACCTCATATCATCACCATCATGTTGTATAACCTCATATCATCACCATCATGTTCTATAACCTCATATCATCACCATCATGTTCTATAACCTCATATCATCACCATCATGTTGTATAATCTCATATCATCACCATCATGTTCTATAACCTCATATCATCATCATCATCATGTTCTATAACCTCATATCATCACCATCATGTTCTATAACCTCATACCATCACCATCATGTTGTATAACCTCATATCATCACCATCATGTTGTATAACCTCATATCATCACCATCATGTTCTATAACCTCATATCATAACCATCATGTTCTATAACCTCATATCATCACCATCATGTTCTATAACCTCATATCATCACCATCATGTTCTATAACCTCATATCATCACCATCATGTTCTATAACCTCATATCATCACCATCATGTTGTATAACCTCATATCATAACCATCATGTTCTATAACCTCATATCATCACCATCATGTTCTATAACCTCATACCATCACCATCATGTTGTATAACCTCATATCATCACCATCATGTTGTATAACCTCATATCATCACCATCATGTTGTATAACCTCATATCATCACCATCATGTTCTATAACCTCATATCATCACCATCATGTTCTATAACCTCATATCATCACCATCATGTTCTATAACCTCATATCCCCACCATCATGTTCTATAACCTCATATCCCCACCATCATGTTGTATAACCTCATATCATCACCATCATGTTCTATAACCTCATATCATCACCATCATGTTCTATAACCTCATATCATCACCATCATGTTCTATAACCTCATATCATCACCATCATGTTGTATAACCTCATATCATCACCATCACCATCATGTTGTATAACCTCATATCATCACCATCATGTTCTATAACCTCATATCATCACCATCATGTTCTATAACCTCATATCATCACCATCATGTTCTATAACCTCATATCATAACCATCATGTTCTATAACCTCATATCATCACCATCATGTTCTATAACCTCATACCATCACCATCATGTTGTATAACCTCATATCATCACCATCATGTTCTATAACCTCATATCATCACCATCATGTTCTATATCCTCATATCATCACCATCATGTTCTATATCCTCATATCATCACCATCATGTTGTATAAATTCCCATATCCACTCTGCACCACCATGGTTTGTTTATTCTCTTGTCACTTTTATATTTTATTCACTAAATGCAATAAATAATTATAAAATGTGTTTAAAGACTCCCCATAACCCCTTAGACTCGGCCACTCTCAACCGTCTAACACACTCCTGTTGATATAAACCCATTATGAATTGATATGCCTGAATAATTTTCTGTGTCCCGTAATTCTGTAACAGTTTAGTGATGGAAAATAGACACTGATAGATGAATCACAGTTTAGAGTGTTGTCAGTGAACCGATTGATAGATGAATCACAGTTAGTGTTGTCAGTGAACCGATTGATAGATGAATCACAGTTAGAGTGTTGTCAGTGAACCGATTGATAGATGAATCACAGTTAGAGTGTTGTCAGTGAACTGATTGATAGATGAATCACAGTTAGAGTGTTGTCAGTGAACTGATTGATAGATGAATCACAGTTAGAGTGTTGTGAATGAACTCTATTTGGCCAACTGCGCTAATCTTATTGTCCATTTATGATGATGTCACAGGACCCACAGGAGCGAAAGGAACTCCAGGTCAGCTAGGTCAGTCGGGTGTACCGGGTAGTTCAGGAGCACCAGGGTTCCCCGGAGCTAAAGGAGACCCAGGTTCCCCCGGATTTGGTGCCACAGGAGCTACAGGTCCCAAGGTATGGAAATGACTTTAGAACCATCATAGAACCATGGGTTCCTTTATGCTTGAATCTTTATCTCTCCAGGTTTAGATTAGTTATTTGAGTATTTTGTAGTGAACTGTCTACTCAATATGAATGAGATTTGTAATATATAGAAAAGTGCTATATTGATGAAGTTGTTATCTTTATTATCAGTAGTTGTAGAGCTAGTACTGTTAGTTTTACTTTCAATATTAGATAAATGACTGTTCTCTATCTATAATGTAACTTTATTCCTTCTCTCTCTCTCTCTCTCTCTCTCTCTCTCACACTCTCATTCTCACACACTCTCACACACAGGGTGAG